>NW_024062055.1:0-155397 GCF_006381635.1 Hibiscus syriacus
ATTACAATGTTCTGCAGAAAAAATGACTGGGTACATAGGGGACGATCAGCTTTTGATCCACTGTTTCCAAGAAAGCTTGACAGGCTCAGCTTTACGATGGTATAACCAACTAAAAAGATCTGATATTATGTCATGGAAAAACCTTGCTAAATCCTTTCTCGACCAGTATGAACATTGAAAGATGTCAGGCCTAACAGATTGGTGTTGCAAGGAAGAGAAGAAGCACAGTGAAAGTTTCAGACATATGCTCAGAGATGGAGGAGGTACAGTGCAAGTGCACCACCATTAGAAGAGGAGGAAATGAATAGCTTTTCATTAGTACTTTGAAGGCTCCTTTTCCTCTCTCACCTTATCGTAATCCTTCCCGAAGTTTTTCTGATGTAGTTACGACGGAGAATGATCGAAATGGCAATTAAAAGCGGGAAGCTCGAGGGAGGAGAGTCCAGCAACAGCCGCTAAAGAGGAAAAGGAAAATGAAGTCACCAACGTGAGCCAGTACGATTCCAATAACATCACAATGTCCCAATCTCAGGAACGGTAGCCCACCACCTCAAATGACAATAGACAAGGGCAAGGGACCCGAGGAGAGGGAGGCCTCAATTTGATCCAATTCCTATGACTTATAAGGAGTTATTTCTTGATTTATACGATCGACATCTAGTCTCTCCTTATCATGTGGTACCCATACAACCTCCTTATCCAAATGGTACGATGCTAATGTTAAGTGTGATTACCATGGTGGGAATCCCGGACATTCTATTGAAATTGCACTGCATTCAAAGGGTCATCCAAGCTTTGAGAAGAGGAATGTTATCAATTTTGGTGACAGTGGACAACCAAGTAATCCCAAAATCCATTGCCAACCATACAGGAACTGAATAACGCAATCGCTGAAGGAAAAGGATGAGTTTTGTATTGAACAATCGGACTGTGAAGAAGCTGCCTGTAGTTTATAAATCTTTTGCAGAGGAGCGCGCTATAACTTTTTTCTATTGTCCATACCCTGGGGCAATAGGTGATCTGATGTAAAGGGTTAAGCTGTGTGTTTTTACTTGCTTTTAATAAAGGATGCATTCCATTGGTCCAAAATGGCAAACATTCTCCCATGCATTTCATTTTTGGTTGTATAATGTATATATTATTTCTTCTACTTACTTATATGGGAAAAGATTCTCCCATATTATATATATATATATATATTATGTATATTCTCTTCCGGTATTCTTTCAGGAACAGATATCAATGATACAATGTTAATGATTCTGACCGAGATTGATTTCGAGATGCCCATATGTCAGGGGAAGTCAAAGGTTGTGATGACAATGAGGGATGTGAACTACCTTTGGAATTACTAAAGATGGTGGAACAGGAAGCTAAACAAATTCTGCCTCACGAAGAGCTTACAGAGTCTTGAATCTGGGTACAAATGAGGAAAGAAGAAGTAAAGATTGGTACCACCCTGTCTGCTAGAAGGAAGACATAGCTTGATGGAGTTGCTTCAAGAATTTAAAGATGTATTTGCTTGGTCATACGAAGATATGTCAGGTCTGATACAAGACTGGTTGTCTATAAACTGCCGATAATGCCTAATGGTAAGCCCGTACAACAGAAACTGAGAAGAATGAGACCTGAGATGCTGCTCAAAATTAAAGAAGTGAAGAAACAATTGATGTCAGTTTTCTCGCAGTGGCCAATATCCTGAGTGGGTGGCGAATATTGTTCCAGTGCCAAGGAGGGATGAGAAAGTTCGAATGTGTATCAACGACAGAGATCTCAGCAGAGCGAGTCCAAGGATAATTTCCTTTGCCACATAAAGACACTTTATGGATGATACGCTGGAAATTCTTTATTCTCATTTGTGGTGGTCTCCCTAGCTATAATCAAATTAAAATGCACTTTGAAGATATGAAGAAAATGACGTTTTTCACTAATGGGGCCTGTATTGAATGGAAGATTAGCCCGTTGGCAATCCTGTTGCCTGAATTTGATATCCAGTTTGTAACCAGAAAACGGTTAAAGGGAGTGCCATAGCAGAATTCATTGTAAGTAGGGCTTCCGAACAATATGAACCGTTGAATTTGATTTCCCAAATGATGATTAATGCTATCGATGGAAGAAACAATTGCATCCACTAGGAAATACTGGAAGATGAACTTTGATGGCGCTTCAAATGCCTTGGGGGCATGAAATTGGGGCATCTTGGTCTCACCAGATGAAGAGCATTATCATTTTACCAGTCGGCTCAATTTTGATTGTACAAACAATTGGCCGAGTATGAAGCTTGTCATGGGTCTTAGAGCTGCTATTGAACTCAAGGTGAAATGCCCAAGGTATATGGTAATTCAGCTCTCGTAATCTACCAACTCAGAAGAGAATGGGAAACAAAAGATCCCAAACTGGTGGAATATCGTAAATTAGTCTTGGAACTTATTGAAGAATTTGAAGAAGTGACTTCAATTACCTCCCAGAAGAAAATCAAGTGGCATGCATTGGCTCCTCTGGCAGCAGCCTTTAAGATGAACGAGCATGCAAATATGATGCCTATGAGATAAAAGCTTATGAGTGTTCACCCACTGCTTTAGTATTGAAGAAGAAGAAGAAGATAGAAGGCCTTGGTTGGTATCTTACAATATATAAGGTATCAAAGTTATCCCGAGTAGGCGACCAAGAATGACAGCGGGATATGTGCCCAATGAGGAACCCTATACGAGAAAAACTTGAATCAAGTCCTATTAAAGTGTGTGGACATTGAAGATGCCAAGACCGTTCTTGAAGTACATGAAGGAGTATATGGCACCCATGCTAATGGAATTACGGAGATAGAATGCACACCCCTCCTCATTAGTTGCATGTGATGACAGCCCCGTGGCCGTTTTCTATGTGTGGGCATGGATGTTATTTTTGCGAAAGCGTCAAATGATCATCGCTTTATTCTGGTAGCAATTGATTACCTCACCAAGTGGGTAGACGCAGCTTCCTATGGGAGTGTTACCCAGTCACGTATGTAAGTTCTTGAAGAAGAAAATCATCTGTAGATATGGCTTACCGGAGAGGATTACTTCTGACAATGCATAGAATTTAAACGTCAAGATGATGAGTCTGTCTATGAGCAATTCAAAGAGAGCATCATAATTCCCCTACTTATCGCCCGGAGATGATTGAGGCAGTAGAGACAGCTATGAGAACATTAAGAGGCTTATTGAGAAGATGACTGAAACTTATAAAGATTGGCACAAGAAGTTGTCATTTGCTCTGTTTGTCTATCGGACTTCTGTGCAGACGTTAACTGGGGCAACTGTTTTCTTTGGTTTATGGGATGAAAATTGTCCTACCTATTGAGGTGAATTTCCTTCACTTCGGATCTTGTCAGAGTGAAGCTAAATTAGGCAGAATGGGTACAGGCCAGATATGACCAACTGAATTTAATTGAAGAAAATAGATTGAAAGCTATTTGTCATGGTCAGATATACCAAAGCGATGATACGAGCACATGGTAAGAAAGTTCTCCCTCGAGAAGTCCATGAAGGGGATCTGATGCTCAGGAGGATATTGCTCGTTCCAAAAGATTTCCGAGGGAATTGAATGCCCAAGTGGGAAATATCCTATGTTGTCAAGAAAGCCTTTTTTTGGGAGCTCTAGTCTGATTGAGATGGATGAGTCCGAATTACCTTATCCAGTGAAATCCGACGCAACTAAGAGGGGTTTTGCTTAAAGATAAAAAAATGAAAAATGAGAAAAATGAAAAAAAATGAAAAAATGAAAAAATGAAATAGAAAAATAGAAAAAATGGAAAAAAATAAAAAAAAAGAAAAAAGAAGAAGAAAAAAACAAAAAAATAAAAGGGGGGGTTCAAGATGCAAACTCGAAAAGGGCATTTTGAAACCAAATGAGATCAAGTTGAAAACCCGCAGAGGGCGGCTTGAGTTAAATTCAGAATTCGGCATGGTGGAGGTTCTGAATTATTTTTGGAAGTGGAAAGAGCTCATGACATGAGTAGTGACAATGATAGTTGGTGATCAGGATTGAGACTAAAGATTAACGAGTCTCTATGAAAGCAACCAGAGGAGAAATTGAATGCACATGAGATTCAATACTGGTTTACGACATCCAATAATGGGAGATTTTAGGGTTCAGAAGTAGCTTTGCACTCTTAGGTGTCATCACAATTTTGGAATTCCTTTTGACAGAAGCTATGCTCGGGTCATTCTAACGGCGTGCCAGTTCAAAAGCATTTGTGTATTGATATTTGAATATGCCTATCCTTTTGTTCTTTTCTAGTTAAAAGTTTGCCATATAGTTGCTAAAAATTCTTTGCATTTATAAGAGATATTTTCCTTTCCATTCCCCTTACAAGCATTTATTTGAAAAGTTAAAACATATAGCTTAGCTTGTGGTACATTAGATCATTTTGTATTGTTATGCAAAAGATGTTGAAAAGGAAGGTATTCTGAAGCTAACGTTGGTTTTAGCATGTATGTTTGTATGGTTGCGGGAAGCAGAAATCATGGAATTCATATAAAATTCCAACCATTAATATATGACCCAAAGAGATTGTCATTCATCAGGATGGTCATGGGTACTGGCGGGTTTCAAGAAAGAAAGAAGTCAAAGTCCCGTCAAGCCGAGAGATATGACATTGAGATTGTTAACTGGGGTGAACTGGTCAAATGTCGGTGCCCAAGACGAAATCGAGGTTCATCAGAATCAAAGAAGATGATGTTCCTACGAAGAAAAAATGTGTTGAATTGCGTAATCCCATACATTTTAGGCATGAATAGGATCATGACATTGCATGGTGACTTAAATGTCTACAGGTTTTCCCAATGATAGTGGAAGATTGAATATATTGAAGCATCAGATGATGATGACTAGTTTTGAACTCCTAAAAAGAATGGTGACAACAATTGAGCCAGAATAGATCCATGTATCTAAGGGCTTTCTGACGAGTTTTCGCGATGAAGATGAATTTTCAGAAATTTTCTCGAACTCAGAATGTTCGAGTATAATATTTTCAAACATACATTAATGATTGATAATGTTGATTTTCAGGTTCGACCTTTGAAACAAACCAAACTAAAGCCTTCACAAAAGTAGTGAAGCAAAAGAAGATTGTTCGAGTCTTATACTCTCTGAAGAAATAGAGGGCAGGCGCGATCGTTGAAGATTATTCGAGTCTTATACTCTCTGAAGAAATAGGGGGCAGACGCGATTGATGAAGATTGTGGATCTTATACTCTCTAAAGAAATAGGGGGCAGACGCGATCGTGAAGATTGTTCGAGTCTTATACTCTGAATAAATAGGGGGCAGACGCGATTGTTGAAGATTGTTCGAGTCTTATACTCTCTGAAGAAATAGGGGGCAGACGCGATCATTGGAGATTATTGTTCGAGTTCTAGTCCCTGAAGAAAATTGGGCAGACCCGTAGGAAGATTATTGTTCGAGTTCTAGTCCCTGAAGAAATTGGGCAGTCTCGTAGGAAGATTATTGTTCGAGTTCTAGTCCCTGAAGAAAATTGGGCAGACCCGTAGGAAGATTATTGTTCGAGTTCTAGTCCCTGAAGAAAATTGGGCAGTCTCGTAGGAAGATTATTGCTCGAGTTCTAGTCCCTGAAGAAAATTGGGCAGACCCGTAGGAAGATTATTGTTCGAGTTCTAGTCCCTGAAGAAAATTGGGCAGTCTCGTAGGAAGATTATTGTTCGAGTTCTAGTCCCTGAAGAAAATTGGGCAGTCTCGTAGGAAGATTATTGTTCGAGTTCTAGTCCCTGAAGAAAATTGGGCAGTCTCGTAGGAAGATTATTGTTCGAGTTCTAGTCCCTGAAGAAAATTGGACAGACCCGTAGGAAGATTATTGTTCGAGTTCTAGTCCCTGAAGAAATTGGACAGTCTCGTAGAAGATTATTGTTCGAGTTCTAGTCCCTGAAGAAAATTGGGCAGTCTCGTAGGAAGATTATTGTTCGAGTTCTAGTCCCTGAAGAAAATTGGATAGACCCGTAGGAAGATTATTGTTCGAGTTCTAGTCCCTGAAGAAAATTGGGCAGTCTCGTAGGAAGATTATCGTTCGAGTTCTACTCCCTGAAGAAATAGAGAGCGAACCCGTAAAAAGAAGATTGTTCGAGTTCTATACTCCCTGAAGAAAAAGAGAGCGAACCCGTTTGCAGAAGATTTTTCAAGTCTCACTTACCTTGAAGGAGGAATGGGACAAATCCCTTATCAAGTTTCAAAGCGAAGATGAATTTGGACAAAAACGCGTTGTCTTTTTTATCTTTGCCCTATCCTTGTTAACACAAGGATGAACAAAGAGGGGCAGCTGTAGACACCCGTTTTGTCCGGGATACTATCATTATTATTATTATATTATTATTTTATTATTAATAATAATGTTAAAGTTGTTTATGTTATCATTTTGCAGGCCAAGGTACGCCAAGCACAATTCAGGTCCCAAATTACAAACAGTGCACGACAGCCATGGAAATTGCCAATTTTGAACATGTTCTAAGCATCTTCGGTTTCTGATGTCTTCGTAACAGTTATTCAATCATCTCTTAGCTTTCCAACGTACTTTGAACCGCATCAATCCGATATTTGGAGCTCGAGATATGGTTAAATTAATGAAGACAGTGCAAGCTGGAAATTGTCCAGTGGGCAGATCACGACATTCAGATGTATCTCCAATTTTGAACATGTTCCAAACATATTTGGATGTTGAAGTCTTCTTAACAATTATTCCATTATCTCTTAGATTTCCAACGCACTTTGAATCGCATCAATCCGATATCGATAGCTCGAGATACGCTCAGAGAGATAAAGACTGTGCAAGCTGAATACGGGATTTACGAATTTCAACAAAAAAATTGTTTTTACTTTGCACAATATACACGTTGGGAACAGATTTTTTATGAACATGGAGACATATACACGTTGGAAAAACATGTTTCAGCTAGGAGACAAGCACTCACCAGCACATGTGGCCGCACAGTACCTCACGCCAGCCCACACCATGTTGTTTCTGCACTAGCAGTCTATTAATGGAGCACTAACTCTATTATACTGCCACCACTAATATTTGCTGGCCACCACTAATATTTGCTGGCCACCCATGTTTTGTTAAGTGTCCATATTCTACACAAAGTCAATACTTGCTCAACCAAATATCACCAAACACAGAGAAAATCAACATGCAGACAAAGTATTCGGTAAAGAAAGTATTGATAAAACGAGAGGGGCTGGACATTGGAGAGGAGGCTGACGAACAGCAGGGACATTCGAGGAAGGAGGTTCATGAACAGCAGGGGGAGGCATTGAAGAACAAAGAAATGGGGGGGGGGGAATGATTCGAAATAAAGAGGGAGGAGGGTTCAACAACCGGAAAAAAAATTAGAAGAGAAGGCACCATTGGAAAAGAGGAGAACAAAAAAAAAAAAAACTCTTCCCTGCTCGTTTTCTATGCAGCAACAACAGATAAGAAAAAATATTTTGCCCACAGTATTCAAGAATCGAACAGTGTAGCAGGGGTCTTCCCTATCGTTTCTGAAAGCAATAAAAATTAGTATTGAGGTATTCATCATATTTTTCGATTTACAGTGTGTGAGTAGTGTGTGTATGGGATTCATGTTGAAATAAATGAAAAAGACGAGTCAAGTTTACCTTCGGGTATAGATATGTCGTCAAAGTAAGTGAGTCGTCATTATTAGTGTCCATTCGTCTAGGTTGCAATGTCGCCGGAGTTGGGTAAAGTTCCATGAGTTTTTCAATCCTTGCATGTTATTTACTTAGTTTAGTTCTCATGGGTTTTCAAAATATCAAAGCAGAAATAGATGGGGGGTTAAGTTATTACCTTAGTGTTGCGAGTTCTCGTAGCCGGAGTAGGGTCTTTGGCATATTTCGTCCGTGTTGTGGGAGATCTCTTCGTTAGCTTAGGAGCTCAAGCTTCTCGGTCGTGGTAAGAAAGGGGGAGAGTTTGGAGAGCTAAGAAACGGCGCTGGTGTAAATATGTTAGGTTTAGCTATTAGGTTAAATATTAGTTTAAAGTTTTATTGAACTTAGATGAAGTGATGTCGTTTAACAGGAGTTAGGGGAGTCCACTGTGTGCGAATGGGTTTATTACTGAAGAAGCCACTTTTTTTTTATATTTAGTTCATTGTAGTCCTTAAAACCCATGTTTCCGTGATTTCATTGTTTGTAATTTTGTTGAGTTATGTTTGAGTGCTTTACATTGTTACTGTTATGACTTATGCCTTCAAGTTTACATGAAATTTAATATGTTCATGAAAAGTAAATGTATATTCATGTTGCGCATATTGTTTGCTTCATATTTAACTAGTATTATTTAAGTTCAGAGAGTCAATACATATTCATTCATATTTTCTACACATACATGCATGATTAATAGCTAGGTATATATATGTACGTCATACGTGAACCTTATAGTAAATAATAATTATCATATTAAATAGGTTTTCATCTTTTAATTATATTAACTAATCTAATGTATGTAATTTATGTGAATTTATTTAATTGTTAAAACATAAATATAATTGCAAGTATCCATCACTCAATATGTATGATATCCTCACGTGCATAACTTAATCTATCCACATAATTGGATTAAGGGTAATACCCTTTTAATTTAAATTTGTTTTAAGTGGGCTGTCTTAGCTATTAGAGGTCCGCTTTTAACGATTTTAAATTAAAAGTGTATCCCATTAATGACACCTAAAAATTGATCTATCACTTTAAAATTTGGGAACGGAAGATAAAGAAATGTTCGGTTATTTAAATTTATCGAGAAAAGGTTGTTATAACTATTTAAGATCTGGTCTCGATATTTTTAAATAATCGAACATTCTTTATCTTTCTAAAGGTTAGGTAATTTTAATTTAATCTATTTTGGTGATTTTAAATATTGTAAATTCCATGTGTTGTTATTTTGTCGGGGATCATAAATCAAATAAAAATCGAATTTATAAATTTCATTGCAAAGACATTAATTAACCGACTAGGTACCAATTTAGGGCGCTGTGGGGGTGCTAATCCTTCCCCACGCGTAACCGACTCCCGAACTCATTTTCTGGTAACGCATACTTTAAATTGTTGTTTTAATTAAAATTAACTTTTATTTAAAATGACAACATTTTTGGGTGTCCAATCACACCCTAATCAAGGATTGGTGGCGACTCTTCGAACCTGTGTTTTTATCGTGAATGAATTCCCAAATTTTCGAAACGATAGGTTTTCTAAAATCACATTGTTTTTAATTAAAAATCAAACATAAAGAGAATAATTAAAAATGACGTGGTTTTTCCAAATCTCGCTTCCCCTCACGTTTTAAAAATCGTTTCGACAGAATCCTTATGAGCTTGTATTTATTTGTTTAATATAATATTCATAAATAATAAATGAATATGTTCATTATTATATTCATAAATAATAAAAGAATATGTTTTTGGTGATTGTATTTATGAATATATAATTAAAAATATTTAAAAAATTTAAAAATATTTTTATAAATGATAAATAACAACATTTTTATTTTCTAATCTAATAATCAGACATAATATTAATAATCATATTATAAATAAATAAATATAAATACCTTTAAATATATTTTATACAAAAAATATTAACCTTTTTTAAAAGAAGTTTATAAACTAGTAAATAAGTGAATTTATTTATGAAAATAAACCAATTGAATATATCTTTATTTGAATCCATTTGTTTAATTGAATTTTTTTTGTTTAGATCAATATAATCGTTGGTTTTTCAACTCAATGAATGATTTTAATGACAAAAGAGTATGTTGTTTTTTTAAATGATTCAAGTTCAAATCGTTGTGTCTACATGGCGTGTTCATTGTCAATAAACTAAAAAAATTTGGAACATTAATTACTACATAATCACTCACACTAATAAAAAATAATGAATAAACTATCTACATATAGTCCTTAATTAAACCTAATCAATAAAAATATGGTAAGTTTTGATCAAACTCAATTCTTTTTAGGTTCTTTTTCGTTTTTAAAAAATATTTAAATTGAGTTGGAGTCAGGTTTGAAGAGAATTCTTTTACCCAATATGAGATAATAATATAGTTTTTCTATATATTTTGAGATAATTATTACAATATCTCTATATATTTTTACGAAAGAAAAAAATAAATAAGAATAATTAATATATCATATCTCTATATCTATGTATATATATATATCTTTTCAATTATCTCTCTATTTTTATGGAACAAAAATAATAATATATATATATATATATGGAGTAGGATCAAAAATGAATTTTAACCTTTAAATTTACATGAAATTCGGTCAAATTAAGTTAAGATGAAAAGTTTAAATTTTTTATTCGAATTGGGAGGGGGCGAAAAGCCTATCCAATTCAGACCCGTCCTATGTATCAGAGAGAGAGAAAGGGATATTTACTTGTGTAGCAGCTAAATAAACAGCTAGCGAGTTACTGAGTCACAGCTGTTGTTGGTGATAGTGAGTTGGGTTGTCAATCCATCCCTCAGTTAATCCACTTTCCTTTTTTTTCCCTGCTGGCTCCTCTTATTGGCTATCGGTTATTGTTGTGAATCTTGCCTTAGATTTTGTTTGGATTTTGTGTCTCACGTGATTCTCTTAACTCCCACATTTAAGTCTCAAACTCTCGGCTATACCTCAGCCTCAGCACTTCATTGACCTATTAGTAAGTACATGAATTCGCCAATTGCCCTTAGGTTTTCCCCTAATGAATATTTCCACCAGGCAAAGCTGTAAGCAGCCTGACTTCCATATGTTGTTTTAATCACGTTTATACGAATGTCGGGTTTTCTTTTTGTTTAAAAAAAAAGCATTGAATTGTTCCTTTGGTTATTCAAATTATGTATGACAAAGTGTTTTCTAATGCAAACTGTTTTCTACTGTTTTTGTCCTTTGAAACAGTGGTTTCTGCTCTTTTCTTTGCTTTGCTTTCTTTTCCATTTTCCTGCAGCTCGTAAGGTCCACATCTCTGACTAAATACAACCCTGCATGCATATATTCAACAATGGGACAAATTTGGTTCCCTCTTATTGTTTGCCTTTTGAGGTCACTCCCCTTCCCTTCAATTATATTTACAAAATTCACTTCAATTAAGCCTTTGATATTGGAAGATTACCATGTGTTTCTACTGTACAATAATGGACCTCATAAATGCAAAACTATACCCTATAATGGAAACAGATACTATATTCACTGTTTTGTACTTCCATATAATACTACTGAATTTTATCTCCTTTTTCTTTGTAATCTTAGAAACCGTATATATTAACTAGTTCATAGTTACTGTTCTAAGTGCTGTAAATAATGAAGTAAGCTGTACACTGTAAATAGCTTTTGAATTTTACTTTTTCTATGTTCTAACAGTGTGGAAAAATTACTGCCCTTTTCTTCTTTCTTTCACTAGTTTTTATCTTTAGTGTTTTCAATACTGCACTCCCTTAATCAAAATGGCAGCTAGGTTTTGGAACCCTTTGACAATACCCCCAGCACAAGTATGAAAATGTAAAGGGTAAACTACGCTTTTAGTATATAAATTATCAGTTTTGATTCGTTTTAATACATAACTTTTAATTTTTTAAAAATCACACCTAACGTTTAATTTTTGTTTCATTTTAATACCCGTCGTTAAAAACTTAATACGTTAGTACCTAAACTATCAGTTTTGTTATGCTTTTGTACCTAAACTTTCAATTTTTTTCAAAACTTAACGTTAAGGTTTTAACAGTGGTACTAAAATGAAACAAAAACTAAGGTATTAATTTGAAAAAAATTGAAAATTTAGGTATTAAAACAAATCAAAACTGATAGTTTAGGTTTAAATAGTTTACCCAAATATAAATCTTTTAAATATATTAAAAAATTTGGGTAAAGTACACAAATTGTCTCTCAATTATAAGATGTTATTATGTTAAGTCTCTCGATCAGTAAAAGTTATAAAATGGTCCTTTGATTATAGGGTTTTGCTTTGTTGAGTTTCCAACTATTAAAAATTAAAAAATAGCTCACCAAACTATTTCTAAAATCATCATTTTTCGTTAAAAAAATTAAGAACAATCTAAGCTTTACGTTATCTTATTGGCTGAGGGTAAGAGATGCGCTGGAAGGAACAGGAACTAGCAACAAACCTACCACATTTGCTTCTCACTGAAAAGCTTGGTGGAAAATGAAATAATGAGAGAGTGGAGGAAGCTCTTTGGCAAGGGGACCCAAGGCCATGGACTAATTCATGAGTAGGTGTTTTTTGTTATAAAGAAAAAATAAAGGTGGGTGCTTTATTATCTATTTATTTTTAACTGAGGAGATGTGGGTGTTGATGGATTCACTCATGATTGCAATATAATCAAAAGAATCAACCTTCCTTCTCCCACTTCTCTGCTCACATTTCATTCAAGGGCTCAAACCAATTGATATGCACTTGAAAATCTGTCTCTGTGATTACCTTCTTCATGCATATCTCCATGCAACAGATATATCCCCCCACCCCCACACATTTGTTATTTGGGTAAACTACATTGATGATCTTTTTTTCTCAGTCTATTTTATTTTGGTCATTGGTTTTAAAAAGTAAAATTTTAGTCAATTATGTTCTCGGTTCATTGCATTCAGGTCATTGGATGGTTATCTTCCATTAGTTTTATGACATGACATGTTAGTAAAAAAAATATTAAAATTTAACTTGACCCCATAATTTTTGACAGAATAATAATTTCACTTTGAACTTTGGATAAAATATCAATTTGACTATTGAATCCAATCAAAATCCCCATCGTCGATAATCACTCATTACCATAATTGGTTGTCATCATTAGTCACCATTGACCATCGTTGCCGACAACCATTAGACTCTAAATTTTCAATTCACTCCTTGATATCCTTGATGCGAATTCAATGTCTATTTCATTGAAAAATATCTCGAACTCCATAAATATAATTTAAAATCCTTCAAATTATTTTAAAAATAAATTATGATAATAAAATTATCATTATAATCGTTTAAAAACAAGAAAACATATATAAACTATATCATAATATGTTTATATTATAATGATAATAATTTAAATCGTATAAGTTTTGATAATTCTTTTATATTTTTTTCTGGTGTTTTGTGTATCGTATGAGACACGTCAGATGTAAATTTTATTTTCGTTAAATTAAAATATAAATTTATATAAATTAAATTGTATACTAGAATTTATATTAATCAGTTAATAAGATAATTTTTTCAATAATTGAATTCAGGATTATTTTTTCAATAATCGAATTCAGATGCAAACTTTTAAGAAGTTATATTAGGAATTTAAGATGTACAAATTTATAAAAATTTAGGAGGTTCAAAATTAGGTCATTGATAGAACATACTTATATGATAATTTGAAAATTTCATAGTCTCCCATCACTCCCCTAAATTCATCATTGATTGAATTTAACTCGCTTGTCAATTATTGAAACATAAAAATAAAATTTCATAAAATTTAAATGATATTTAAACTTGTATTTTTTAAGAAACACCCCGTGACTTTAAAATTGATTTTAGGTTTGACAATTTTAATTTATATATAATTTTGAAATAAAATAAATTTTAGATATTATGATTTGAAAAACTCGATTAATGAACTTTAAAAGACTTGATTTTGAGATTAAATAGACCTCAACCCATTCAAACCTAAAACAATTAGTTTTAATTAAGTTTATATGCTTTTAGTTATGCCAACTATCAACCTACGGTGGTTTCATCTGAGCAACTATATATACAAAAAGAAGTTGAAACACAATACAAATATAGTAATCTAATACAAAATATGAATATATATATATATATATATCAATCGTATCGACAGATTTTTTATAAATTGTATATTGTAATCTTTGAATGAAATATAAATTTATAAAATTAAAATATACAATTATACAATTTATCAAAATTTATATAAATTAAATTATTATCATTATAATATAAATATATTATGATATAGATTAGATTTAATTTTTTTGTATTTTTATTTTTAAATAAATATAATGATAATTTATTATTATGATTTTTAAAATGGTTTTGAAGGATTTTAGACTATATTTGTAAAACTCGGGATATTTTTTCGATGAAACATACATCAAATTTGTTTTCAGTATGTCAAAAAAGAGTGAACTAAAATTTTGAGGTCCAACAATCATCGACGATCGGTGACGATAATTGACAGTGATGAGGGATGGCCGATGAGGGATGGCCGATGACGGGGACTTTAACTAAATTCATAAGTCAAATTGATATTTCATCTAAAGTTTAGAGGCTAAATTAGTATTTTATCTAAATTTTAGGTCAAATTAGTATTATTTCTAAAATTTTCATTCGGTTAAGTTAAAATTTACTTATTTTTATTAACGTGCTACATTACAATACTAATTAAAGTTAACAATTCAATGACCAAAATAAGATAAATTAAAAATAAAAGTGACTAAAATATAACATTTTTAAAATAAGATAAATAAAAATGAAATAGATAATTTGTTCTTATTATTTTATTTTTTAAAACCAATGTAAATGACAAACCCCACATAGAAATTAATAAAAGAAAAAGACTTTGCTTTCTTTTGCCCCCCAACAAAATCAAAAGGAATGGTTGACCACCGAAAAAGAAAAAAATATATAATAACTAACTTAAATTTAGAATTCAACTTTTTCACTTTAATTTTTTTAATTAATCACTAGTATTAAATTTGTTGACCGACTAATTTATATCGAATACTGTAGAGATGAGGGCAACCCTCCCAACCTAATTTGCTCTACTCGCAAATGCCAATATTATAACATTTGACCTTGCTTAAGGAATATAGTACTTTATCTCACTAAACCAAATGATTATTGGTAATTTTTACTTTAATTTGAAGTAATATAGAACTTTTATTTTTATAATATTTTTATTAAATACAATTAATAACATCATTCACTATAGTGATGGTGAATTTGTTTTAGAAGATTTAAATATTTAGTTGATATATAGATTTATTGTTAATGAAATATAATTAATATATTTTAATACAATCAGTTAATTTTTTCTCTGATTTTTATTATATGGTCGAATAATAATTAAAAAATTATTCATAAATGAATATATTTTATAATAATTTTAACTAGAAAAAAAATATACATACCTTACAACTATTACGGTTAAATAAGAAATATAATCCACTACATCCTTTAAGCAAAAATCAAGGGTTCTAAGTTCAATGTTTGCGAAAGAAATAAATTATATTGCGAAGATTGTTTTTATTTTTATAGTATCCGAACCTGATTAGTTGATTAATAAATTAAAAACCAATAATTATATATATATATATATAATCCACTAGTTATATATATATATATTTTTAATAAAATATGGGGTCCTTTGCACATAGTTTCCGGAATATTTAAAGTTCATTAGAGACCCATTTCCCACTTTTGTCTGAAGTAGGTATTGACTATCTATTTTCTTTGAATAAATAATAAAAAGTTAAAATATTTTGGATATATATTTCGGAAAAAAAATCTAACATTTAAGAATTTTTATATTTTTTATAACACTTAGAAATTTTCATTTCTTTTAAAAAACATTTTATCGCGTGATATTTTATAAAAGTACACTGATATTTATTTTAATAATTTAAAATATTAGAAAATAATATATATTTTAATATTTATAACCTACAAATAATACATACTATAAATATAAATGTTCGAATTTAAAATATTTTAAAAAAATAAAATTCTACTTTATTGCTGAAAATCACTCAATAAGTTTTGTACATTATGATATTTTTATTGAATAATATAATTTTATAAAATGGTATTAATGGTGGATTAAAGTATATAAACATTTAGAATTTCAAAGGATAATTTAATTAAAACAATGAAATATGAATAGGGAAATAAATAACTTTATGATTTTTTTTATTTTATTGAGTTAAGGTGATTATAAAATAATATTTATTTTAAATACTCTCAATTACTTAATAATGAACGTTCAATTATTTTTGTAATCGTTAGTACTTATAACTTCTAAAAACAATAATAAATTTTTAACTATTGACTGGCGTAAATTGATTCGTAAAAATAATTTACGAGGTAAATATACATTTAACACTTCCAAATATGTAATGAAGAAAAGACTTGGTCTTTCCTTGTTACCCTAGCTTTGAGCATCACAACCAATTTGATTACATAAAGCACAAATTCAGCACAGGTCACGTCACATGACCCACTCGAATGCACCTTTCTTTTATCAAAATAAAATATATTTGGCGGGTGAGAAGAAAATTCGAATATGTTTTTTAACCTTTTAATTACTAAAACTAATTTAATTTTCATATCATTTGTATTTCAGTCCCCGATTATCGTATTTTATTTAGAAGTAAGATTTATTTATACAGTGTAAATTTATTTTTAGTTTTATACATATTTAAGATTGATAAATAGATAAAAATAGATTGTTGAGATTAACTCATTATATTTTATTCCGTAAATATCTTATTATTTCTTACTGTTAATTTAACTGTCTATTTTTACTCTTCTACTCTTCTAATAATCCTAAATTTATAAAAAATTAAAATAATTTTACGTCGTGTAATTAAAACATATCCCATTTATTTATTCAATGTATATATCAAAAAAAGTTATATATATTGCAAATGTTTTCTTTTCCTGGTTGAAAGGTGTATAATACAGTTGTTGGAAGTTATTTTGTTTGTATAACTAGAAAGTTAGTTAGTTTGTTTTGGTTAGTTTGTAAGTTAGTTAGATATCTAGCTAATGTATAAATACATTAGTATGTAACTTTATGCATATATGAGAATGAGGCATTTTCCAGTAATTCTTGGGTTACAATTTTAACATGGTATCAGACGGTACATTTTTGGGTTCTTGGGCTTATGTTTCACTAGTCCATCTTCTTCATTCTCGTTTCTGTTTTTGGCTATTATCACCGTGAAAAATTTCCCAATTCTAGTTATGTTTCTATGCGATTTCTTTCTTTCTTTTTGCTTAATTTCCTCTTTGCGATGCCTCTACAAGACATTTCGAATATCGATTTCACACCCCCTTGTATTTGCATCCGTCCGATACATCGGATGCTATTATTGTTTCTTACCAGCTCATCGGCGTTCATTATTACAACATTTGGAGTAGGTCTATGCATATTTCTCTCTTTGCGAAGAATAAATTAGGGTTTATTGATGGGGTTTATCGTTGATTTGAATTTGTGGAGCAACTTCAACCGCAATGGGATCGGTGCAACGCGATTATGCTTTCTTGGTTGATTAATTTTGTTAGCAAGGATCTTTTAGCTGATATTGTTTTCTCTTATAGTGTTGTTTTTGTGTGGTCTGATTTGAAAGAGTGGTTTGATAAGGTTGATGGTTATCGGGTTTATTTTCTACACCGAGAAATTGTAACCCTTATTCAAGGGGATTCTTTAATTTTTGTCATATTTTTACCAAATTGAAGCTTCTTTGGGATGAATATGGTGCTTTGGTGCCTTTTCTTTCGTGTGATTGTGCCAATGCTTAGCAAAATACTGCTAATGCTCTTCAACAACATCTTTTTCAGTTCTTAATGGGTTTAAATGAATCGTACTCTGCTGTGCATAGTCAAATTCTTCTGATGCAACCATTACTATATGTTAATCAGGCTTACTCGATGGTGCTTCAAGAGAAGTCTCAACGATCTCATTCCACTGGTATACCATCAATCAATGATTCTACTATTTTTATTCTAATTCTTCTGCATCTCCTGGCATTATGGGTCGGCGTCGATTCAATGACACTTGTGACTGTTGTAAGGTTAAAGGTCACAAAAAGGATCAATGTTATAGATTGAATGGATTTCATGCTGACTTCAAATTTAATCGAAAGAAGGATGCACCAGCTGCTCTTGCTGTTCAACTCGAATATCCTGTTACTACCTCAGCTCCTGTTTCTTCTATTTCATCTCATGTCTCTTCTTCCCCAGTTTTTACTCACGAACAGTACAATCAAATTATGAATTTGCTGCACCAAACTCCTGCCTCCGAGTCCTCTGTTAATCTTGTGGGACGAGCTTCAGGTACTGTTTCTTCTATAAATTGGATCTCGGACACTGGTGCTACTGATCATATTATATTTGTTCTCTTTTTTGACAAATCCTATTACATGTGCTTCAAAAAATCGGTTTGTTCATCTTCCTAATGGTAAAAAAGCCCTCATCACTTATACTGGTTCTTACATTCTTAGTAATGATCACATAATTCATGATGTTTTATTTGTCCCTTAATTCAAAAATAACATTTTGTCTATCACTAAACTGACCAATGAGCTTCAATATGTTGTTTTGTTTTATCCTATATTTTGTATCCTGCAGGACATCTCCAATGAAAATATCAAGGGGTTTGGTATGTAACATAGATGTCTTTACTTACTCAAGTCTTCTTTTGCGTCATCAGGATTGAATTCATCTCTATTGATGTTTTTTATTTTTCAAATTCCTCTTTTTGTAAACCTGTTGATCATCATTCTCCTATTGTTAATGAACTTTGGCATGCTAGACTTGGGCATGCTGTCATTAATAAAACACACAAGTTGCCTATTATTCAGTATGTTAAATTTAATTCTAGTGATGTGCAACACTGTTAAGTTTTTTATATAGCTTGACAAACACATTTGCCATTTCATTTAAGTACATCTAGAACAAACAATAATTTTCATTTAATTCATATTGATCTTTGGGGTTCCTATGGAGTTTCTACTCATAGTGAACATCATTACTTTCTCACTGTTATTGATGATTTCAGTCGTATGACTTGGGTGTTTTTGTTACGACTCAAAAGTGATGTAGTTGTTCATTTAAAAGCTTTTTTCTGATGATTTAAAATCAGTTTTCTACTTCTGTTAAGATAATTGTAGTGACAATGGGTCAAAATTCTTCAATTCAATATATTCTCATTTGTTTTCCTCTCTTGGCATAATTCACCAATCTAGTTGTGTTTGTACTCCTCAGTAAAATAGGGTAACTGAGCATAAGCATAGATATTTACTTGGGGTTGCTCGAGCCTTGCGTTTTCATTCTAAAGTTCCTTTGAAATTTTGGGGTGAATGTGTTCTTGTTGCATGTTATTTGATAAATAGGTTACCTTTTTCTGTTTTGTCTTGCTTACTCCATTTGAATTGTTGTATAAAACACCCCATTCCTTGTCTCATATTCGTGTGTTTGGGTGTCTTGCTTATGCAACTTAGACACATTTAACTGATAAATTTGCTTGGAGAGATATTTCTGCTGTGTTTCTTGGCTATTCATCCACTCAAAAAGGCTATATTTTGTTTGATCTTGAAAAAAGGGTTTTTTTTTGTCAATCATGTTGTTTTTCACGAATCTGTTTTTTCTTTTAGTTTCCCTCAGCAATCTGATTCTTTTTTCTATGCTCAGCCTTATAAGGATTATTCTAATTTATTGGTTTTGTCTCAACCTCCTATATATCTTGATAATTCTTTATCAGCAGCTTTACCCAAATCATCAGGCTCTTCTGTTGTTCCTTTGCGTAAGACTTCTTGAGCATCTAGACCTCCAACATGGTTGCAAGATTATGTGTGTTTCAATCAGTCTTCTTCTTCTTTTTCCACTTGTAAGTACAATCTTATTCATAACGTTTCTTATGATAATTTACCTGTTCATACTCAACATTTTCTTTCTACCACTTTATCCATTGTTGAACCACAATCATATTCTGAAGCCATTTTAAAACCAATTTGGATTAAAGACATGCAAGAAGAAATTCAAGCCTTAGAAAACATTGGTACTTAGTATGTAGTGTCTTTGCCTCAAGGAGTGACTTCCATTGGTTGTAAATGGGTATTTCGCGTCAAATATAGAGCTGATGGTATAGTTGGCAATTTAAAGAACGTATTGTTGCTAAAGGTTACAATCAAAAGGAGGGTGTCGATTTTGTTAAAACATTATCTCCTGTAGCAAAATTAGTCACTGTCATGAATGTTATTGTTATTGCCACTGTGAATGATTGACATCTTTTCAAATGGACGTGCATAATGCTTTTCTTCAAGGTGATCCCTTTGAGCAGATATACATGAAGTTACCTGAAGGTTTTTGTAGCCAGAGGAAGAATATGGTATGTCGGCTGCAAAAATCTCTTTATGGTTTGAAACAAGCTTCACGAAAGTGGAATTTGAAGCTTACTGAAGCATTGGTTGCTGTAGAATATCAGCGGAGTAAGTTTGATTATTCGATGTTTACAAAAAAATAGTGAAATATAGGTGGTGATGCTCATCTATGTAGATGATATCCTATTAATTGGTAATGATTTAGCTTTGATTAATGAGCTGAAGGATATGCTAAATTACAATTTTAAGATGAAAATCTAGGATACTTAAAATATTTCTTGGGGTTTGAGGTTTTGAGGTCAGAATAAGGAATTATGCCGAATCAGAGGAAATATGCCTTAGAATTGTTAAGTGAGTTTGTTATTAAATGAGTTAAACCAACCTTGACTCCTTTAGAGCATAATCTGAAACTTACCTCATCAGAATATGATGAACAATTGCAGTAAAAGGAAGATCAAGTATTGGTTGAAGAAAAATCAACATTTCAAAGGTTAATTGAAAGATTAATATACCTAACACATACTCGAGATATTACATTTGCATTTCATCATCTCAGTCAGTTTATGCAACAACCAAAGAGAACGCATTTAGAGGCAACATTAAGAATTGTCAAATATTTGAAGAACGAACCAGGACAAGGGATACTGTTAAAGAAAGCAAGAAAGAGCCAGTTGATAGCATATTGTGATTCAGACTGGGCTTCATGTCCTATGTCATGTAAATCGGTTATTGGTTTTTGCATAAAATTGGGTGATTCTTTGATATCCTAGAAATCAAATAAACATAATAAAGTAGCAAGATCCCCAACAGAAGATGAATATCGAAGCATGACAGTTGTTGCAGTTGAAATAGTATGGTTGAATGGTATTTTGAAGGAGTTACAAACTAAAGTTTCGCGACCAGCGAAACTGTACAGTGATAATAAAGCAGCTTTGTAAATTTTATCAAATCCAGTATTTCATTAAAAGACCAAGCACATTGATATAGATTGCCATTTTTTTATATAAAAGATGCAAGAAAGAATAATCAAGGTTGAGTATATATCTTATGCAGAACAACTTGCTGATATTTTAACCAAAGCACTTGGAATACAACAACACAATTATTTGGTAGGCAAGTTAGGGATGAAAAATGTTTTAATCCCTCAACTTGAGGGGGAGTGTAGAAAACAATTGTAGGAAGTTATTCTGTTTGTATAGTTAGAAAGTTAGTTAGTTAGTTTTGGGTAGTTTGTAACTTAGTTATATATCTAACTATTTTATAAATACATTAGTATGTAACTTTATGCATATATGAGAATGAGGCATTTTCCAGTATTTATTGGGCTACTATTTTAACAATATAAACATAATGAAAATATTAAATTATTGGTTTTATGTATTATTCGTATATATTATAATAAACAGAGTGAAATGCATATATATCCTCAAATTATAATCTTTATTTTAAATTGGTCTCTAAAATTTTAAATATTCTAATTTCATTCTTAGACTATGACTCATGTTCTAAATTAGTCCTTAAACTTTTGATCATTCTAATTTCATCAATAAACTATGACCCTTTTTCTAAAATGGTCCCTAGACTTGAATATTTTAATTTCATCCCCAAATTCATCCAAATATATAATTAGTTTTCAACCATAGTTTACCCTAATTTTTTCTCAAACATATAATAATATAACTTGGCCTAATGGTTTTATTAACAAGGGATGATATTAGTATATACATATAGTTTGGGATAAAATTGGAATGTTCAAAAAGTTTAGGGACTATTTAGAACAAAATTCATAATTTGGGTATGAAATTGAAATGTTCAAAAGTTTGAGGACTAATTTAGAGTCATAGTCATAGTGTAGGGATGCAATTAAAATATTTAAAAGTTTAAAGATCAATTTAAAATATGTAAAAGTTTAGGGATGAAATTGAAATGTTCTAAAATTTAAGGATTAATTTAGAATCATAATCATAATTTAGGGATGTAATTTTTTTTTTTAAATTTTAAGGCCATATTCTGAGTACATATAATACAATTAACTCTAATAAACATCTAATATTACTTCAATTTTTCCTGTATAGCAAATTATTAATAAACCAAAGGAGTATTTTCTTTAAATGTTGATTACGTAAACATAATTTAATTTTTTATATCAATTTAAATAGATCTTTTTCCACGTTTATGTGAACTACTTTTTAGTTTTTACAGTGAAAATAAATAGTTGTATATATTTTTTGTTATTTTTAATTGTTAACTTTTAATTTATATCGATAACGTAAACGGTTAAACATACTTAGTTTTTTAAATTAATGATTAAATTTAGTCTAAAAATAAAAGAGACTATTCGTTTTATTTTTTATTTTTAATGAAACCTATGGTAAATGGGAATGAAAGCTGGGAACCAAATTGAGCATTTAAGTTACAAAAACATAGATTTTAAATTGGATCCTCTTTGATATTGCAGTGTTACAGAGAAGAGCTGTACTGTGAATATGAAGTGACTGGATAGGCAGTGTCTGCACGTCAAATCTATCACCCCCTGTTGAACTGTAAATATTAAAGCAAAACAGAACCAGTCCCCTCTCTCACTCACTCATTCCCACTAATATTTAACTCTAAGCTAATTTACTTGATCATTTAATTATTTCTGGGTTTTTTCGTTTCCCTTTTGTGTGTAATAGGATAGGAGAGGAGACGATTCGAGCATCTGAAGGAAGGTTTAGAGTTCTGTTTGTTTCTGGGAATTTTTTAAAAGTGTGTTATAATTTAAAAAAAAGAGTAAAAAAGGACGTGGTCTTTCTCACATACACAGATTCCTATGGAATAAAAGGGACAACCCCTCCCCCCTTCCAGCATTGCTTGCTTGAATTAATTCCTTTTGTTTAGTTTAGGGAGACCAGTTTTGTTGTCTTCAGAGCGAGAAAGAGAGAGTCCTCGACCATTGATAATGTTGTTGCATTGAGTTTCTTTTCTGCCTAGTAGACTACAAAACACCAACGTTTTCAGATGGGGAAACTGGCAACAGATTTCGGTATGATTAGTTTATTTTGGCTTCAATGATTGAGTTTGCCTTCAATCTGGGTATATAAACTGCTTAGAAAGAAAAGCAAGAGAGAGAATAAGATGAAGACTGTGAACGACGGTAGTAACAATGGCAGCAGTAATAATTGGCTGGGTTTCTCTCTTTCACCCCACATGAAAATGGAGGTACCTACTGATCCCCAACACCGTCATCATCACTACAATCAGTATAGTCAAGCTTCACCAGCTGCTGCTAATGTTGTTCCTACAAGCTTCTACTTGCCTTCTTACTTAAACGGGCCTGGAATCTGCTATGGAGTTGGAGAAACTGAAAGCTTTCACGCTCCATTGTCTGTTATGCCGCTTAAATCAGATGGCTCTCTATGCATCATGGAAGCTCTTAGTAGATCACAATCGGAAGGTATCTTCGTTTTCATTTTTCGCATGCTTCTCTTATTTGCTTTTTCCTTATGTTAAACTTATACTCATATTTTTTTTCTGTTGAAGGGATTGTGCCTACTTCTTCCCCAAAACTGGAGGACTTTCTGGGTGGTGCAACAATGGATACACATCAATATGGAAACCACGAAAGGGAGACAATGGCTCTAAGTTTAGACAGCAGTGTGTACTACCACCAAAATGCAGACCATGAAACCAACAGGCAACATTCTCTGGATCTTCTCCAAGAGCCATTCAGGCAACAAGACCAAGACTTTGCTGTTCAAACGCATCCTTATTATTCAGGTATGACCTTCCAAGGCATGTATCAATCATCACCGTTGGAGGAAGAGGCCAAGGATGGCCAACTTGCAGATTGTGATGCAATGCCGTGCTTTAAAAACTGGGCCGCTAGGCACTACTCTATGCATACTTCACTTGAACAACAGATGGCTACTAGCATGGTTGATGATGCACCAGCTTCTGTATCTGTTGGTTCAATCGGTTGTGGGGATTTACAATCTCTAAGCTTGTCAATGAACCCTGGTTCTCAGTCCAGTTGCGTTACAGTTCAAAGACAGATCTCACCTACTGCCACTGAATGTGTGGGCATTGAAACAAAGAAGAGAGGGCCTGCAAAAGTGGCTCAAAAGCAACCTGTTCATAGGAAGTCCATCGACACATTTGGACAAAGAACCTCTCAGTATAGAGGTGTAACCAGGTCAGTTCATACTGTTCCTTAAATCCCACTACGTTTCATTCTTGCTCTTAATTCATAGTCATAAGCAAAGATTTGAGGGATATGAAATGTTTTTATGTTTTTCTTTTGTCTTTTTATATTCATAAAACTTTGTTGAAATTTGTTTCACCAGACATAGATGGACTGGTAGATATGAAGCTCATCTATGGGATAACAGTTGCAAGAAGGAAGGGCAAACCAGGAAAGGGAGGCAAGGTTTGTGTCAAAAGCAAAAGGCCAAAAATAAGAAAAGAAAACACACACACACATTTACAGTATCAATTTGGATGTATTCCTTCTTTTGACTGCAATTCATGGTCCATCTGTCTTAATGACCTGACTTGTATTTATTAATTCCTTGCTGGTTCTCCTCGTGGATGCCATTTCAATCAACTCATGCATTACCAGTTTATCTTGGTAAGCTTTCTCTTAACCAGTAAGTTAATCAGCCATTCAAATAATTATCTTGTTTTAATATTTCTTTAATTAACCATGGATTTCAGGGGGTTATGACATGGAAGAGAAAGCTGCTAGAGCTTATGATCTTGCGGCTCTCAAGTATTGGGGACCCTCCACTCATATAAATTTCCCCGTAAGTCAAAATATTTTAGGAAACTCTTATGAGAGAAAGAATCCATGTGACTCATTCGTTTGGTTTTGGGTCTCGGCAGCTTGAAAATTACAGGCAAGAACTGGAGGAAATGAAGAACATGAGCCGCCAGGAATATGTTGCTCATCTAAGAAGGTTGGTTTCCGATTGTTGCAATTTTTTGCCTACTGTGTGTTGTTGAGAGGCTACTGCATTCACTTGATTTGCAGGAAAAGTAGTGGATTCTCTAGAGGGGCTTCAATTTACAGAGGAGTGACAAGGTTATTATTGCTTTTTCACGTGTTGATACTTTTTCTTCTTCCTTTCTTTTTGGTTAGATTTCTCGTATTGATTCCTTGTTTTTTCGTAGACATCATCAGCATGGAAGATGGCAAGCCCGCATTGGAAGAGTTGCTGGAAACAAGGATCTTTATCTTGGAACATTTAGTAAGTTCTTGATCGTTTTTGAATCTGTATGTAATTATGTTGGCTCTTGCATTGGCCTAAAAAGCTGTTTTTATGCCATCTTTGCTCCTATATTTATGCTTTTTATAAGGCTGAACTGATTACAGTTGCTTTGAAAACTGTACATTTCTGATCTCCTTCGTAATGAACTTTATTTTAAGGCTGTTTTCTCTGTGGTGTGTTGATAAAGATGGAAAGCTTAATCTTTTTTTCCCCTTCAATTCCCTTTATGTAACAAAAATGTCTATTCAAGGCACCCAAGAGGAAGCAGCTGAAGCATATGACATTGCTGCCATCAAGTTCCGTGGTGTTAATGCTGTGACAAACTTTGACATTACTAGATATAATGTTGAAAGGATCATGGCCAGCAATACTCTGCTTGCCGGAGAGCTAGCTAGGCGAAACAAAGACACTGATTCAATCAATGAGGCCAATACACCAACGCTAACCAATGGGGAGACCATTCAACCTGAGGGTAACGGGAACAGTTCGGATTGGAAGATGGCATTGTGTCAATCGTCACAGCATCAAGCAAGTGGTTGTTGTACTCTCGATTCACTTGAACCGAAGTCTGCGACTGCCGGAAATTATCGAAACCCAACCCCCATGACTCTCCAAGATCTCATTGGTGTTGATTTGGGGAACTCTACACAGCTGATGGTGGACGAGTCATCCAAGCCAGGGACTCACTATTGCAACCCATCTCCGTTTAGCAACATGAGAGACGCCAGCCCTGATAGAACAGACTGTACAATGGTCTTTGCCAAGCCACCCACCGCATCAAAGTTCATTAGTCCAACAAAAAATGGTGTTAATTTGTTCCCATCATCAACAGCAGCAGCCCAACTGAGGCCTGCTACTGCCATTTCAATGGCTCACCTGCCCCTTTTTGCTGCCTGGAACGATACCTAGAAACCCATTTTTCTCCTGTTACTGAAAACATGAAGTTTTGCATGGAGAAATCGATGGAGATTGGGGGGGGGGGTAAAGTTTTGATTATGTCTTTTAAAAGTGCAGTTAATGGGAGGGAATTTGTGATCAATGAAAAGACAAGTGTAGGAGACTTTTACTTTATTTTTCTGAAGCTGTAATCTTTTGTGGCTCGTATTAGAATGAAGATTTTACAAAATGGAGGGAAGGATGGGATTAGCAGACCAATGGGGCCCATACTGATGTTATTCACTATTTCAAATGAATCTACTTTTTTTCATAGTTGCTGCCAAGTACAAAACAAGCTCAATGTTTTCCCAATAATGCAATCTTGCACTACGCCAAACACTTGTTTTTTCAAAAAGAGGTGCAAGTTTCATATTTTAAGATTTAAACGGTCATATGCTTGTCTGCAACTAGATAGCTTTGTAAAGGAGCTTTAGCTTTTCTTTTTCCTAGTTCCTTGATGTAAACCAAAAAAGCGATCCCAAATCCTGCCGCGGAACTAAAGGAGATGATGGCATGGAATGGGAGATTTGATCATTCTCTACTTCATTTATTTGCATGTCTGATGTGGACCGCATTCTTCACTTTTACTTTTGTTAAGTATAAGTATAGTTCGACAACGAGGAATATGTGTTCTATTGTAATGGGATTTTTCGATTTCATCCCAAAAGTTAAAAGAATCATGTTGATTCACCCCTACTTCGCATATGATTTGTTAATCTTCACCAAGGGTTTGTTGGATTCAATGTTGAGAATTAAATGTGTTTTGAATAGGTTTTATATGATGTCCGACCTAAACGTTAATGCAAGCCAAATGTGAGATATTTTCTTCGGGGCCCTTGCTATTGAATTGGATAGAATCAGAGAGTTTAGGGTTTAAGGTGGGGACGTTATCAGTGAGGTACCTTGTCATTCCGTTGGTTACTAGAAAGTTCTCGGAGCGTGACTGTCATTCTTTGTTGGATTGAATTAAGAGAAAAATTGAGTCATTGGTTGAGCTGAATACTCAATGGTCAATGCAGGTAGACTGCAGTTGATTCAATATGTCGTATTTAGTGTCGCTAACTTTTGGTGCTGGCAGCTTCTTCTCCTAAAGGCGGTCATTTGAAGGATCGAGTAGATCTGTATGAGATTCTCTTGGATGGGTGTGGATATCCCAGCCACCGGTACTAAGGTGAGCTGGAGTCAATTTTGTTCCCTAAAATCCGAGGGTGGACTTGGTCTTAAAAGTTTAACTTGTTGGTTTTTTTTTCTCTTGCTTAAGAAGCTGTTGGCAAATGAGGGTTCCTTGTGGGTGTCATGGGTCCGATCCTATGTTGTTAATGGTGCAAATATTTGGAGATTTAATCTGGAAGAAAGTTTTAGCTGGAGCTTAAGGAAGATTTTTTCATTAAGGTCGATGGCCATTTTGAATCATTTAGCAACTAAGGATATGTTGCTGCGTAAAGGGATTGATGAGGACGAGGATTGTGTGTTTTGAAAGGTGGAAGCTCAATCAAGGGACCACTTGTTTTTTGCGCGTCCCTTCTCGTGGATGTTTGGACGACAATCCTTGCTTGGTGTGGTGTTCGAAGATTGGCGTGAGGATGAAACTGGGAAATGGCTTGGGTAACAGTTCATTTGAGAGGTAAATCCCTTGATACCATGCTTTTGAAGGTTGCTTGGATGCTTGTGTATATTACATTTGGGAAGAAAGAATATGAGGTATTTTGGAGTTGTATCTAGGAACGAGACCGAGATTCTCTTAGTCATTAGGGAGGTTGTTCGGATTAGTGTGTTTGATAGGAATATAGTGAAGTTGACCTTTAACCCATAAATGTGTATAGTGTGGAGGGTTAGTGATGGAGTCTTTCTTCTGATTTGTTTATTCTTGTACAGTTGTAGCAACAGTCCGCTTCTTTGTATTTGATACATACATTTTATCCAAAAAAAAAAAAAAAGAGGGAATATGTGTCAAAAAAGCTGGATTTTGAAGAACTCTGTTCCCACTTTTATTTTAACTCCAGTTAAAGGTGTGCAAATTCAGATATCATTCGATTTGATCTGAAAATTATCTAAGTCGAACGAACTTATAATATATCTACCAATCTAACAACTAAGGTCTGGCTAATTAAAAGACTCAATAGTGATCCAGTATTCAATTATTTAAAAAAAATTGAGTATAGAGGGAGACAAGAGAGCAGCAACTAATGAGAATTTCCCGAAGTTAAATGGAAGCGTTGTGCGATAAGACCAGATCAATCTTCTTGCAAGTGAACTAATGTCTCTTTATCACCATACAAAATATTAATGATGTTTGATGGAGGAGAGTTGTACTTCTGGCATTGAAGGGGATGATTTCACGCCAGTTTAGCCTGGCCATCGACTGCTTTGTTGCATTCACCGGGAATAAAGAGAAACAACAAAGTCCAACCGTAGTTAATATGTGAGGGATCAATGACGAGGCACCCTTCGAGTTCGAAGTCCCCATGATCATTGCAATGGCTTCCTTCTTGTCCGTTTCGACGATAATTTTATGCCAATTCATTTCCCATGCAATAAGGAAACCCTCGTAGATTCCCCAAAGTTAAGCATCAAGAACCGAACAAAGCCCGATGAATTTGGGAAACCCATTAGCCAATCACCCAAATGTAAGCGTATGAGGCCACAACAGGCAGCCATATGAGAGTCACCTTTCTTGACTCCATCTGTGTTCAACTTCTAAATTTCTTGAAGTCGAACAAAAAAACTTTAAGAACTGATACTTGCCAAACAAAAATTTATGTTCACCCTCATTTACATTCGTTTTCTTCAACCTTCCTCAAATTCATCTTGTATATACATATATATTTGAATTATGCATTTTTAGCTTTTGAAAGTTTTTAATGGCTTGATTAATGTTTCTATTTTTTTCCTTGGATGTTTGATTTTATTAGTACATATATTGTGTGATATTGTATTTTCAATTTTGAAAAATGCTAATGACTTGATTAATGTCTCTGCTTCTTCCTTTCTTTGAACGTCAAATAAACTAATGATTTCACTAATACATCTGTTGTTTGGAAGTGTCTTGATATTCTTCTTCTTTGATTTCTTAATTCATCTTCTTCATTGAGGCATTTAGTTTTCTTTACTCTACTTTCTTCTCTTTCTTATATTCTACATTCTTGTTTTCTTTGACTTTCTTTTTCTCCTTCACCGACTTCTAAATTCATCTTCTAAAAAAGATCTAATAATTATATACAGAATAACAATTGGAAGTTTCAAAACTTCGATTGACAATCCTTAGCTACCACAAGAATCTGTATTCAACTCTATGGTAATGGAAGATAACCGCAAATTGTAAAAAAAAAAAATTCTGACAAATATAATATAATTCATATTACACAAACAAGTATTGACCCCGTTCATGAAACAAAACCAACAAAGAAGTAGAGAATAATGGTATTATGCCAAGAATTTCAGTTTAACCACTAGCTGGTTGATTCAAAATCTTTAGTGAACTAAACTAGTAATTGATATTTAACAAGACAGAACATGATCTAGACTCGACTACTAATGATTTTGGGGAATAATGAAATTGAATCAATAGTACTAATAAGAGCAGATGCTTGTCAGAAGACCACCAAAGCACCACTTTCATATATGGAGATATATGGCCTAAATCAACTCTAAATTTCTACATATTACATCACAAGAACTATCAGTAAATAACAAATCAATCTAACCTTCAAATGTTAGTTATGCAACAATCACGAGCCAAAGATGAAATGACATATCCACAAGATCGATAGTCACAACACTATTTTTAATAAACATATGAACATCTTTGAATATATTGTATTATGATGATTCTTCGAATAGCTCTAAACAATCGATTCACAAGTAGAAAAAGCTTCAATTGATTGATTAAGCAAATATATAAAAAAATGTCAAATTTTAGATCTAATCCGAATTAAAGACTTTCAAAAAGATCATGATCAATTTTTGGACACCGAAGAAGAATTATGATTCAACAAACCATAATCTATAAAAAAAAAATCACGAGTGTTAACTGTCAACCAGTGATGATGATCGATGACGCTTGTACTCACTTGATAATTGTTTATTTCCAATCAATCACCTATGATCATTGATGAAGACATGAGACAGTTGTAACTTAAACTTCGCTCATCAAGAAGAGAATTAGGAATACATAGGTAACAAAGAAGAATGACATGAACAACTTTTTTATCGGGCAGATAGAGATATTTAATGATCAACAGCAAAAGAAATGATGATGACAAACAAAATATAGAAATTGAACAAATTTCGTTGGTGGTGTTGCGATAACTAAAGGCATTTGAACCTAAGTTGCAATAGAGAAATGTAACACCCATCTCAAATACCTTTATGTATACAGACTACAGATGTCACATCACTTTTAAAATAATTTCCATTTAAAGTTCTGTACAATTTTGTTTAAATTTTACAAACCATTATAATTTACTTATAACTAAAACTTGCATTAAACTTAAATAAACAAATATAAAAGATGTTTCACATTTCACCGTTTTACAGTAGTTTAATTCAAAAGCTTTTCAGAGCGTTTCTACTAAACCTATTACATGCCGACTAAAATATATCAAAAGTAGACAGATATGTCATACTGTTACTGATGAGGCGACTCTGACTTGATGTCCGATGATCTCCTTACTCAACTTGTATTCAACCTACGCGTGAAATAAACACACGTTAAGTATTACTTAGTGAGACATACTTAATCATAAGCAACTTATAAACATAAACATAGGGTAACAGTTCTATTATCGAGCAACTCTTTACACTTCATTATAAACCTTATAACTTTGCACCATTAGTGCTAATATGGTCATTTACCCACTTTCTATTCATGCTCATTTATTAGAATGCACAAGTAGAGCCTATACGGTAATTCATCAACTCATGAATGAATTCCGTGGATTGGCACACATAGGGCCTGTACGGCTATTCATCAACTCATGATGAATTTCATGGAATTTGCACACATAGTGCCTATACGACTATTCATCAACTCATGATGAATTTTGTGGATTTTCCACACATAGTGCCTGTATGACTATTCATCAACTCATGGTGAATTTCGTAGAATTTTACACACATATTGCTTGTAGTACACTTAGTACTGATATACCATTGTAACATATGTTTTTAACAAAAATATTTATAATTCCTAATGAACATGATAAATGCACTCACTTGGCTTTTCCCGCTATGTATCCAAAAAGTAAGGCTGATTACTCCAGTACTTTGTCTTTGCCCTTAGTTTTACTAGTCTCGGGAGCTTGGTTTTGATCTACTCAAGCATCCATTTAAAACATGTACCATACCCAATATTAGTATATTTTCTAACCATTATACTTAAACAATATTCAAAAGGACATATCATTAACTTTCTATAACAATATCAACCTATGTTGAACATTTCTGGCTCCATAGTATCGATACCCTCACCATGGTATTGATACTACTATACTAGGGTACCGATACTCTGCTATGGTATCGACACCATTTTTGCATTATGTTTTGAAATGGTATCGATACATTCCCTTCGGTATCGATACTGATTCAATCAGTATCGATACTACTTAGCAAATTCACAATCTTTTAACTTGTAGTATCAGTACTGTTTTATTAGTACCGATACCCGTACCCAAAATTTCCAGTTTCAACCCAATTATCACCCAAATAGGGTTAAATTTTGTTATATATACACCATACAATGCTATTAAACTCTTCTTTAACTATCCATACTAACATTCCTTCATTTAGTATCTTAAAACATCTAAAATCTTCCAAAAACAATCAAATTCCAAGAATCACACCACTTTTCCTAATGTGTTCTTAATCTTATCCAATGCTTCTAATATCTCATTTGCCTCTTTGACAAGTCAAATCTACCAGTAAACATCCATAAATGCTCTATTTTAACATATCACTCAAAAACCCATTTTCTTCAATCTCTATTATTTCATCCATAACTTAGTTTTGATCCCCTTTAATAATTCCTTAAGCTTCTAGTATACTCAATGCTTCAAAACCCAACCAAAAACGAAGGAATAAACTAGTAAATTGAAAACTCTCTTTTGAGCTATGAATGAGAGTATGCACGGGAAAGAAGAAGAAGGAAAGGAGTTGACCAAATTTACTCCCCTTTTCCCCTTACTCTATACTTTAATACCTTAAAAGAAATTAATTTTAAATTCATCTAACTCTAATTGACTAAAATGTCCTTTTAATCCTCCATTACTACAATTTAGTTTACTATCATTCCCAATTCATTCTCATCTTTTATCAATTAATCAAATAGATTCTCAAATCTTAAATCCTTTCAATAAAGTCCCTAATTCAACATTTGGGACATTACAATTCTCCCCTCCTTAAGAAAATTCATCATCGAATTTAAAGAAGTACCTGAAACGAAGAGATGTGGAAACTGTTTTTTCATATCATCATCTCTCTCCCAGGTAGACTCTTCCACCTTATGATTCTGCCAAAGCACTTTGACCAACATAATCCTTTTATTACATAATTCTTTGGTTTCCCTAGCCAAGATTCATACTGGTTCTTCCTCATAGGTCAAATCTGGTCGGATCCCTATTTCTTCAGTAGTGATAACATGCGAGGGATCTGATCTGTACCTCCTAAGCATTGATACATGAAAAACATTATGGATCTTGTCCATATTCGGAGGCAAAGCTAATTGATACACTACGAGTCCAACCCTTCTTAATATCTCATACGGTCCAATGAACCTCGGACTCAGTTTTTTCTTTTCTCCCAAAACGTAACACTTTTTTTCCAAAACTATACTTTCAAAAATACTTTGTCTCATTCCTGGTATTCTATTTCTTTTCTTTTCAAATCAGCATAGGACTTCTATCGACATGAGGCTATCTTTAAATTACTCTGGATAATCTTTACTTTATCGTCCATATCTTTCATCAAATCTGGGCCAACCAAATCCCGATCTTTCAATTCAAAATAATTTAATGGTGTTATGCATTTTCTCCTATATAGAGCTTCATACGGGGCCATCTTAATACTGGATTGATAACTATTATTATACGTAAATTCTGCTAAAGGCAAATACCTTTCCCACGATCCCTTAAATTCAATCACACATGCCCTAAGCATATCCTCCAGTATCTGAATAGCTCGTTCTGACTGCCCATCTGTCTACAGATGAAAAGCTGTAGTAAAGTTCAATCGAGTACCTAATGCCTCATACAAAGACTTTCAAAGTCTTGAAGTAAACATGGGGTCTCGATCGGACACTATCTATATCGATACTCCGTGCAGTCTAACTATTTCTTTTATATATAACTCAACATACTTATTCATTGAGTAGTCTACTCGAACTGGAATAAAATGAGTTGTCTTGGTCAATCTGTCTACTATTACCCAGATCGAGTCCTTTTTACCTGGTGATAACGGTAGCCCTAAAACAAAATTCATTGTGACTCGCTCCCACTTCCACTCAGGAATGGATATTGGATGTAATAACTCGGATGACACTTGATGTTCAGCTTTCACTTGCTGACATGTAAAACATTTTGCAAGAAACTCCGTGATAGCTCTTTTCATGCCAGGCCACTAGTAATGACTTTTCAAATCCTGATACATCTTATTTCCCCCTGGGTGCATCGTCAAAGAGCTAAAATATACCTCACCAAGAATATATTTCCCCAATTCATCATCATCAGGAATGCATAGTCTTCCACGATAATATAAACATCCAATAGAGTCATTACGAAATGTGATAAAAAAGTCCCTAATTCAACATTTGAGGCATTATAAGAAATGTGATAAAAAAGAAGATGAAAATATAATCAAATTGAAACATATTTGAAGGATCATCAACAGTTTTTATGGTTGAAAAGCGAATCTGATAGTCAAACTAAACTTTTGACTTGTAGGTAATGACAATGATCGTAGATCACATAGCTATGATGTAATACCCCAAACATCGGGTCAATGACTGAAATGTAAGAATTTAATATTTGGTGGTTTAATTTGAATAAATTAAAAAGTCGATGGACCAATTTTAGGAATTATGTATAAGACCTATTAGCAAGGATGGAAGAGTGAAAGGGCATTATGGTCTTTTTGTAGGAAATTAATTTAAAATTTATTTCTAATGATATTTAAGCATGCGAGACTTGTAAAAGGGGGAAAAGAAAATTCTGGAAGCATATTTCTTCTCTTCCCCATAACTTAATTTCCAAGGTGAGTTAGGTTTTAAGTTGATTGTTTCTTTATTTTGTGAGTTCGTTTTGAAGCTTTAAGTGGTATATAAGATTAAGGAAGCTTAAAGATGAAGAAAAACTAAGTGATTAAGGAATTTTTAGTGAATTAGTGAAGTAGCTTTTTAAGTGAAATGATGAAATTTGGTTAGTAATTGGATTCTACATGCATAATTGACTTTTCAAAGGTATAATTAAAGGATTTGAAGTGTTAGAAATGGTTGAGAACAAGTTTGAATGTATAGTATGATTTTTAGTTTGAAGAGTTCATAGAGAAATTGAGAAGTTAAAGGAGGAATTAATGGACATAAATTGTGTGGGACAAATGCTATTGAGTTTAAAGACTTAAGCAGAGTTAAGGGTGAGAGTTTTTAGGGAGTTGTGAGTAAGATTCAAACAAGAATAAATGAAATCTGGGTAAGGGTATCGGTACTGGAAGAACAACACCGATACTATAAGGGTAATTTGAAGGAAAATGGTATGGATTAGATGAACAATATCGATACCGATTAAAGTAGTATCAATACTGAGGTGGGTATCTATACCAAAGGAAATGTTCGATACTGTAAGTAGTGATAAAATTCCAGAATGCTAAAATGGTATCGATACCGAAGTGGGTATCGATACTATAGAAGAGAACTATCGGTATCGTAGTAAGAGTACCGATACTATTCAGCCTGAAATGTTAGATTAGGTGTTTTATTTCATTTTTTGTAAGTGCTAATTGATTATTCGTTATTGGAAAGTTGGTATTGATCTTAATCATATTGATGTGTAGATTTTGATCAAAAGGGTATTGATCTAAGTGATATAGTAAAGAGACTTAGCGAAAGTTGAAAGGATTTCATATAGAACTTACGTGAGTGCAAATTATATTTTTTATAGATATGAGAACGACTTGCGATAAGCCAACCTCAAAGGTTTCGATCGAAAATGATTTATTTATTTTATACAATTATCTTTATTATGCTATAAATAAAGTTTATTTTCAAAGTATTGTTTTGATTCTATATGTAATGATTATGTTCTATATGAAAATAATCTATGTGTTAAGTGAAAGTGATGTACATGAAAGTGCTATATATGTGAATGTACTCTATGAGAATAAGACACATTTTGAATAATGAAATGAGAAAATATTATATGGTTAAAGCCCAAGGTATATATATGAGAATTAGAGGTATAATTGGTATACCAAGAGTCGAGGGTTCTATGTGGTCCTTCGAGACAAACTAATGTGGTCATTCGGGAGAAAACAATGTGGTTTTCGGTACAAATATGTGGCACTTAGGTGCAAATTATATGAGCAGTGGTTATTGCATTAGTGCACAACCTCAATTTACTCAAATACCTAAAGTTCTCAGTAGTATACATTGGGCTATTAAAACAAAGTGATATAAACTGAACAATGTGTAAAAATACACTTTCTTTTCATAAAATGTAAATTGAATTCATTATGAAATGTTTTCTATGAGATGAATAAGCAATTATTTTTCAATGTTTTGTTATACTCGTATTTGCCTCACTAAGTTAACGACTTAGCGTGTGATTGTTTCACACGTAGGTTAAAAGAAATATAAGGACTAAAGCTAGAAGATGACAACATACTCCTGTAGAAGATCAGATCAGAGCAAATTTTGAACTATAGGTTTACTTATTATTTTGTGATTTTGTTGGTATGTACTATAAAACTGTAAATTGTTACGCTCTGATCCGCTTTATAAGTACACTATTTAAGTTTATGTATATATCTCAATTATTTATTTTTATTGTAGATTGTTAGTTTCTAATATTTACTTTTCATTTGAGGGTTTCACCACAGAAATCAAAATAAAGGTTTAAAGTTTTAACGGATCTCTAAAAGAGTCAAAGTTTATAAAAGTCAATGCAACACTTCTGATTCATATCCGAGTCGGATACGGGTTGAAGTTGTTACATTTATTGGTATCAGAGCTAAGGTTTAACTGATTTGAAGTTCGAATGAAGTAGTTTTTGGTTTTAAAAAGGTGTACATGCCAACTAAAAGTTAAAAATCTCTAATATGATAAGGTAATTAGTATGTTGTTCTTACTCATAGAATAGTGATCTTATCTTAATATATGTATGACTACGAGGGCTCCCGAAGTGAAGCATGAGATAGAAATGAGGGTAGCAGTAATTCACCTGCCCCAAGTAGACAAGGTGAAGAATAGGCGCCTTAGGGAGTGCCTGTACAAGATCAAGGGACCTTTTTTTTCCGGATGTTTGACGCGATTCTAACGCATTTCCAACTGTATACTCCCTCAGCTCCTAGAATGAACGTAGATAAGGAGCTAAGGAGTTTAGGAACACCAGAATTTAGGGGAAAAGCTGAGGAAGGTCCTGTTTCTGCGGACCTTTGGTTAAACGATTTGAAGATAATGTTAGACAACCTCCATTATTCTAAAATGGAGAAGCTGGATGGAGTAGTCTCATTCCTATGAGGACAAGCACGAATATGGTGGACCAACGTGACAATGAAGGCATCTAAAGATCAAGTGATGTGGCCGTTCTTTTTGGAAGAATTCAAGAACAAGTATATCGATGAACAACTTATCCGTCAAGTGAAACAAGAATTCATGAGTTTAAAGCAAGAGAATCACACTGTGTATGAGTATGAGTGTGATTTCCACAAATTGAGTAGATTTGCAGTTGAATTGGTTCCTACTAAAAAAGACTCATGTGATTGGTTCGTAGAGGGTTTACCCAGATTGAAGGAGCTACTATTAGCATCGAATCTTTCCACATATCAAGAGGTGGTGAATCGAGCTAAAGCCTTAGAGAGAGATCAAAATGAAATATATGGGGACCAAAAGACCTAGTGGAACAAGAGAATTGGTGCCCGTCGAGTGTATCGTAATTAAAGAAAATTCAAGGTTTAGGTTTTCGACCTCAGACTAGATCAAAGTCAGCTGCATCTTCAGGTAGAGGACCCAATCATGTGTTAGCTAAATAGGCTCAATCAGTTGGATTAGAAGCGGGAAAGTCAACTTGATGTCAATATTGTGGTAAAAATCATAGTGGAGTTTGTCGGATGGTCTCTGGAGCATGTTTCAAATGTGGTGACATTGGACATTTTATCTAGGATTACCCATTGATGACCGAAGAGCCTGCACAAACAGAGAGATCTGCTACTGCACCTCCGAGAGGTAGAAGACGAGGCCGATGAAGGAATCAATCTGAGTCGACCACTCAACCTGAAATGCACTCAACAGTTTGAGTGTACAACCTTAAGACTAATGAAGATTGCGATGATCCAGAGATCATTGTAGGTACCTTCCAGTTTTTTGATAAATCTGTTTTGGTTTTAATTGCCCATGATCAACTTATTTTTATGTTAGTAGTAAATTGGTGAGAGAATTAAAAATCCAGTTAGAAGATATAAGTAATGATGTGATAGTGACTAACCTATTAGGGCATAGTGCTCGGGTGAATCAGTTGTGTAGAGAGTGTCCCATAAAGATTCAGAGAATTTAATTCCCTGTTAATATGATAGAATTACCGTTTGATAAGTTCGAGGTTATCTTGGGAATGGATTGGTTGTATCATTATCATGACAATGTCAATTGTCGATTGAAGTGAGTAGCTTTGATAAGTCCCGATGGATCAGAAGTAATTGTTATCAGTGAATGATTTAATCCATTAGCTAATGTAATATTGGTGATGTCGGCTAAAAAGTTAATGTTACAATGTTGTTAAGCTTTCATCGCCAATGTGATCGATACTCGAGTCAATGAGAGAAGACTGGAAGACATTCCGACGGTCATAGAATTTTCAGATGTATTTCCAGCTGAGTTTTCGGGATTACCTCTAGATAGGGAGGTTGAGTTTCAAATTGAGGTAATGCCTGAAATGACACCAATTTCGATGGCTCCTTACATAATGCCACCAAAGGAACTGAGTGATTTAAAAGTTCAGTTGCAACAACTTTTGGATAAAGTATTCATCAGACCCAGTGTATCACCATGGGGTGTACCATTATTATTTGAAAATAAGAAGGATGGTTCGATGCGTCTCTACATTGATTATCGACAGTTCAATAAGGTGACCATAAAGAATAAATATCCTCTCCCAAGAATCGATGATTTATTTGATTAACTTAAGGGAACTTCGGTATTTTCCAAGATTGATTTCCGTTCTGGCTATCATCTGTTGAAGATTCAAGAGAAGGACATTTCAAAGATGACTTTTAGGACTCGATATGACCATTACGAATTCGTAGTTATGCCCTTTGGATTAACCAATGCACCAGTTGCGTTTATAGACCTCATGAATAGTGTTTTAACCCTATCTCAATTAGTTCATGGTTGTCTTCATTGATGATATTTTGTTTTATTCAAAGATAATTGAGGAGCATGACTTCCATCTTCGGGTGATTCTTCAAACCCTACGAGATAAGAAACTTTATGTTAAGTTATCTAAGTGTGAGTTTTGGTTAACCGAAGTGGCGTTTCTTGGACATGTATTTTTTGCAGAGGGGATTCGGGTGGATCCTCAGAATATTTAAGCTATATTAGATTGGGAAGTCCCAAGAAATGTTCCGGAAGAACGAAGTTTCTTGGGCTTGGCTGGATAATATTGAAGGTTCATTAAGGACTTTTCAATGATTTCTTCCCCATTGACAAAGTTGTTAAAGAAATATGGGTCATTCAATTGGATGGATAAATGCCAAGAAAGTTTTGAATCTTTAAAGAAAATACTAACGGATGCTCCAGTGTTAGTGCAACCGGAATCAAGCAAGGATTATTCAATTTATAGTGATGTTTCCCATAATGGTCTGGGATGTGTCTTGATGCAAGAGGGAAAAGTAATAGCCTATGTTTTGAGAGAGCTTAATCCACATGAGAAGAATTATTCGACGCACAATCTTGAGTTAGCAGCGGTGTTGTTTGCACTGAATATATGGCGCCACTACTTATATGGTGAGCATTGTTAACTTTTTACGGATCACTAAAGTTTGAAGTATTTTCTAACTCAAAATGAGCTTAACCTAAGGTAAAAGAGATGGATCGAACTACTCAAAGACTATGATGTAATCATAGATTACTACCCCAGGAAAGCCAACGTGGTAGTTGATGCTCTTATCCGAAAGACTTTTGCAACTCTACTTATGTTAGATGCCCGACTGACATTAAAGGACAATGGTGCTCTGATGGCTGAGTTGAAGTTAAAACCATTATTTTTTGAGCGAATAAAGTAGTCACAAAGGAGGGATGATAGGTGTTTAGCAAGGATAGAACAAGTAGAAAAAGGTAAAATCAAGGATTTTGAAGTAAAGTCAAGGGGATGCTTATATTACAGAGACATAGATTGTGTTCCAAATGATGAAGAGTAGAAGAGAGATATTCTTTCTGAAGCGCATTATAGTCCATTGACCATGCATCCAGAAGGGAGCAAGATGTATCAAGATCTGAAAGGGCATTTCTGGTGGCCAGGCATGGAAAGAGCGATATCAGAGTTTGTTGCAAAGTATCTTACCTGCCAAATAGTCAAAGCCGAACATCAAGTACCTTCAGGACTTTTACAATAGATCTCTATTCCTCAATGAAAATGGGAAATAGTTACAATGGATTTCGTACCTGGGTTTCCTTTAACTCAAACAAAAAGGATTTAATTTGGGTAATTATGTATAGTTTGACAAAAACCGCGCACTTCATTCCTGTTCAAACGAATTTTTCAATGGATAAGTATGTTGAATTATACCTTAAAGAGATAGTTCGACTGTATGGAGTACCAGTTTCCATAGCTTCTGACAAAGATCCAAGATTCACTTAGAGATTTTGGAAATATTTACATGGAGCATTGGGTACCTGATTGAACTTTAGCATGGCTTTTCACCCTCATACCGATGGTCAATCGGAGCAAACAATTCAGGTTATGGAAAACATGTTAAGGGTATGTGTGATTGAATTTCATGGATTGTGGGAGAAATATTTATTGCTTGCAGAGTTTGCTTACAATAATACTTGTCAATTGAGTATCAAGATGGCACCCTATGAAGCTTTATATGGAAGAAAATGTCGATCACCATTAAATTGGATTGAATTGAAAGATTGAGACATAGTAAGGACTGAGATGATCAAGGAAGCCGATGACAAAGTGAAGATTATTCAAGATAATCTTAAGATAGCTGCTGATAGACAAAATTCCTATGTGGATTTGAAAAGAAAGGAAATTGAATTCCAAGTAGGAGATAAAATACTTTTAAAAGTCTCTCCTCGGAAGAAGATGCTTCGTTTTGGTCGAAAAGGAAAGGTCAGTCCTAGGTTCATTGGACCCTATGAGATATTAAAAAGAGTTGGATCAGTTGCATATCAGTTAGCTTTGCCACCAGAAATAGAAAAGATTCACAATGTCTTTCATGTGTCTATGCTCAGGAGATATCGATATGATCCTTCACACATCATATCGCCGAAAGAAATAGAAGTTTAATCTGACCTGACCTATGAGGAAGAACCAGTACAGATTTTAGCATATGAAGTTAAGCAGCTAAGGAACAAGACGATTCCCTTAGTTAAAGTTCTCTGGAGAAATCATAGAAGAGGCAACATGGGAGCGTGAAGAGGATATAAAAATACAATTTCCTCATCTCTTTACGCAGTGAAAATTCGAGGACGAATTTTCTTAAAGGGGGAGAATTGTAATACCCCAAACATCGAGTCAGTGACTAAAATGTAAGAATTTAATATTTGTTGGTTTAATCTGAATAAATTGAAAACTCCAATGACTAATTTTTGGAATTATGTATAAGACCTATTAGCAAGGATGGAAGAGTGGAAGGGCATTATGGTCTTTTTGTAGGAAATGAATTTAAAATTTATTTCCAAGGATATTTAAGCATGTGGGACATGAAAAAGGGAGAAAAGAAAAATCTGGAAGCATATCTATTCTCTTATTCTTCTCTTCCCCGTAACTTCATTTCCAAGGTGAGTTAGGTTTCAAGTGATTGTTTTTTTATTTTGTGAGTTCGTTTTGAAGCTTTAAGTGGTATATAAGATTAAGGAAGCTTGAAGATGAAGAAAAACTAAGCGATTAAGGAATTCTTAGTGAAGTGGGTTTTTAAGTGAAAGGATGAAATTTGGTTAGTAATTGGATTCTAAATGCATAATTGACTTGTCAAAGGTATAATTAAAGGATTTGAAGTGTTAGAAATGGTTGAGAACATGTTTGAATGTATAGTATGATTTTTACTTTGAAGAGTTCCGTAGAGAAATTGGGAAGTTAAAGGAGGAATTAATGGACATAAGTTGTGTGGAATAAAAACTATTGAGTTTAAGGTCTTAAGTAGAGTTAAGGGTGAGGGTTTTTAGGGAGTTGTGAGTAAAATTTGAACATGAATAAATGAAATCTGGGTAAGGGTATCGGTACTGGAAGAACATTACCGATACTATAAGGGCAATTTGAAGAAAAATGGTATGAATCGGATGAACAATATCGATATTGAGGTGGGTATCAATACCAAAGGAAAGGTATCGATACTGTAAGTATGATGAAATTCCAGAATGCCAAAATGGTATCAATACCAAAGTGGGTAAAATCACTGTATCAAGCATCCTTGCATCACTGTATCAATTCAGCAAGCATCATTGAATCAATTTAGCAAACATCATGCATTCAGAAAGCATACAATCAGGGTTTAAGCCAAAAGGAATTCGATGGCCAATAGTGCCAAAATTTTTTGACTTTACCAAATCTTTACAAATATCAAGCAGAATCAAGCAATATCAAACAGAAGCAAACAATATAAAATAAAATCATGCAATATCAAGCAGAATCAAACATCAGCTATTGTTTGTTGTAAGACACTCTACAAAAATAAAATTATTAATGAACTATTTGAAACTTTTATTAAATAAATGTAATAAATATAAAATACTAAGTTACATTTGAAGGGAAGAAAAAAGATAGAATCTACAATTCCAATGGTTTCACTTACTGTTAAACACCCTAAAAATTAAAATAATTAATATACAATTTAAAATTTTAATGATATTAACATAAAAAACAATTTGGCATACCTTTACATAGAAGACTCATTAACCACAGTAAGGTATTCTTCATCCTTATCCTCTGACACAAAACCATACAACCAATTACGGGTTGTTACAAAAATCTTAACATTTTTAGGTAAGAGTTTAGCTCTTAATTTGTTCAAAATTCGACCCCTATACTAATAGACGATTCTGTTTGGATCAAAGAGGATCAAATCGATCAACCGAAAAAGTTGCAAGGGGTGAATTGCAATAATTTGTTTAGGGAGTAAGGAGAGTAAAAGTTAGAGAAATTTGGCACAAGAATTTATAGTGGTCCAAGTTATCAACCAAGTCTACTTCCACTACCTAAGCTCATCACTTAGGATTTTCTAACAAATTCACTAATTTGTTCTTTCTTTTCAAGGATAAAGAGATAACCTTTACACTACCTATCTTTTCACTTGGCTAACCCTTTTACAAAGGAAAAGAAAGTAAACAAGAAAACCTCTTAAAGGTAGGGTGTTTATAAATTTAGCTCACTAAAAACACAACTATTTACAAGAGAAAGGAAAATAAGAATGAAAAGCTTGTCTCTTGTGTTTGATTTCTTGGATAGGTGTTCTAACACTTCTTCAAGTGTACTTAACTTTTATTTATATGTTGGAATAAAGTTGTGGTCGTTTCTAGCTGTTGGGGATGATTTATAGACGTTTGGGGATGAAATCTCTGCAAAATAAAACTGCCCAGTACAGAGGGTATTGATACTCCTAAAGGGAGTATCGGTACTACCTTTGTTTTTTTTAAATCAAATAGCCGTTGAGTCCTTATGGTATCGATACTATGCCTATGGTATCGATACTACTATGTAAAGTAGTATCGGTACCCCTTTGGGTTTCGGTGCTAGTTTTGCATTTTGGAATTTGAGCAATGATAGTGAGTATCAATACTTCCCTTACATTAACATATGAACAATATCAATATTGTTCATGAGGTATTGATACTGTAAGAACATTATTAATACTTATTGTCCAGAAAAACATTTTGTGCTCAATTCCAAGTTAAATGGACTTTAAATTATTTTTGAAAACTTTGAATAAATCCAATTCAAGTCCAAAAACATTTTTCCTTATTTGTTATATCAAAATATAGTTCAATAATCTCCCGCTTTTTGATATAACAAAACATTTGAAAAATTATTTTTGTCAAAACTCCCCCTTAATTAAATATTTAATGAAAAGGATAAATTGTTGGAAAATGTATAAAAATGTCATCTCTCCCTTTTTCATTAAGAAATTGAATTTTTCAAACCAAACTTCTCCCCGTTTTTGTTATATCAAAAACAATTCAACTTTAAAGTTCAAAAATAACATTGGTGAGTAAGTGGTAAATTTTGAAGTAAAATCATTTGAAAAAAATCAAAGTTCTCCCTAAAAAAATACATTCCAAACAAAAATTTGACTTTTAAAAACTTTACACTTAAGCAAAATTGAATTTCACAAAGATTAACAAACATTTAGTAGCAACTGAAATTCAATATATCCATGTCTAAAATACTTTATGCAATACCAAATGTTGAAATTAAGTGCATATGCATAAAGCCTTCCAAAAAAATGTTATGCAATTGAAAATTTTGATATCAATTGTTAGAGAGATATTATTTTCATTTTTAACCACATGCAAAAACATTTAAATTTAGGTCAAAAACTTAAGATTTTAAAATCAAAGCATTTGAAAAATTGTTATCAATTGTTAGAGAGATATCACTTTCATTTAAACCCAATTTTAACCAAAATTAATTATGATGAACTAAAAATTATGAAAATCATTAAATATTTAAAGTGTACATCATAAAACCTTTTTTAACATACATGAGATAAAAAACAATGTATAATCATTTAAAATAAAAAACTAAATGCATGCTTCACACAAATAGGCAACCAAATAATAAAAAATAAAAGCATTAAGCTTAGAGGTTACACATTCCTTTTCAGTGTGGCTAGAGCATTTGACTATCGTCACTTTCATCACCATTGCTCACATACACCTACAAGAGACATTTAAGTTGATTTTGGTATCCAAATTGCTTTGAATCCTTGAACGTTAGTTTCAATGCCCATTGTTTCCTTAGGAACCCATACTTGTCTAATTTTAAAATGTTTTCCTTTCTTCAAAAGACAAGTATGTTCCATATGACCATGAAAATGACAGTGTGAGCATTTTTTCCATTTTTAAACATAATGAGTTGTTTTTAGAAATTAATTCTTTTTCTTTTGTTAAGCTTTCAAGCTTAACTTTCAAATAAAAATTTTCTTTTTCTAAATCATTGATTTTGATTTTTGAAATTTCTAAATCATTTTTCAAAATTTCATTTTGATTTTCAAAATCAACTTTGGCTTTCAAAATCAAATCATTTTTAACTTTATATTTTGAAATTAATTTCTTATATATGGAATTCATGGTAATCAACTTGTAACTCATCAAAAGAATAAGACTCAAATTCATTTGATTTAGAAGTTACCTTTATATCTTTATTGATGGCCATGAGGCATAGGTTGGCTACTTCATCTTCATCATTGGAGTCACCTTCATCACTCCAAGCTGCCACAAATGCCTTTTTCTTGCTTGATCCCTTCTTCTTTAGGAGGGGACATTCATACTTGACATGTCCCGTTCTTTGACAATTGAAGTACACCGGGGGACTCTTTTTCTTGCTAGATTCATGCTTCACTTCCTTAGAAGTCATGAATCTCTTGAATATTTTGAAGTGCTTGGTCATATCTTCTTCTTTATCACTGTCTTCATCCACCTCTTCACTTGAATCTTGATTGCTCTCATTGGTGGATTTAAAGGCAATGCCTACCTCTTTCTTATTCTTATTTTCTTCTCTTCCTCTTCCTTCACCATCAACTAATGAGTGAGAAGAGAACCAATCAACTCATTGAGAGTGAGAGACTTTAAATTCTTAGCCTCAATAATCAACGTCTTCTTCGATTGCCAAGATTTTGGAAGAGAGTAATCATTTTCTTTATAAGCTTCTCATTAGGCATTACTTCTCCAAATCCCTTGAGACCGTTGACAATCACGAAAAATCTATCCATCATAGCTATGATTTCTTCATCTGGTTTCATCTTGAAATTTTCATAGCTATGGTTGAGTAGGCTTATCTTGGTTTCCCTTACTTCACCGATTCCTTCATGAGTGACTTGGAGTTTGTCCCATATCTCTTTGGCGTTGGAACAAGAGAAGACTCTTCCATATTCATTCGAGCCTAATGCACAAAAGAAGATGTACATAGCCTTAGCATTGAGTTGGAACTTCTTCTTTTCTCTATCACTCCAATCATTCATCTCATCGGGTGGAGTGGAGTAACCCTTTATGATTGAGTTCCAAGCTCCTATATCATTTTCTTGAATGAAAAACATTATCTTATTCTTCCAATAGACATAATTTTCTCCATTGAAGTAGGGTGGCTTGTTGACCGGTTGTGAGTCTTCCATGTAATAAGCACCAGAGGTTGAAGCCATCTCTTTTTCGGTTACGTTGGGAATCGATATAGCTTCTTCTAGGATCGTCTCAAGGTGGTTAAACCTTCTAATGAGTCAAGCTTTGATACCAATTATTAGGATCGAAGAGGCTCAAATCAGTTAATCGAAAAAAGGTGCAAGGGGTGAATTGGCAACAATTTGTTTAGGGAGTAAGGAGAGTAAAAGATAGAGAAATTTGACACAAGGATTTATAGTGTTTGAACTTATCAACCAAGTCTACTTCACTACCTAAGCTCTAATTTGTTCTTTCTTTTTCAAGAATCAAGAGATAACCTTTACACTCCCAATCTTTTCACTTGGCTAAGATGGAACCAAAACCCCTTTTACAAAGGAAAAGAAAATAAACAAGAAAACCTCTTAAAGGTAGGGTGTTTATAAATTTAGCTCACTAAAAAAGCAACTATTTACAAGAGAAAGGAAAATAAGAATGAAAAGCTTATCTCTTGTGTTTGATTTCTTGGATTTGATTTCTTGGATAGGTGTTCTAACACTTCTTCAAGTGTCCTCAACTTGTATTTATATGTTGGAATGAATTTGTGGTTGTTTCTAGCTGTTTGGGGATGAAATCACTGTAAAAAAAAACTACCTAGTACAGAGGGTATCAGTACTCTTAAAGGGAGTATTTGTACTACCTTTGTTATTTTTAAATCAGCTAGCCGATGGGGCCTTATGGTATCGATACTATGCCTATGGTATCGATACAACTATGTAAAGTATATATATTATATACCTTATATATTTTATATATACTTTATACTTTATACTTTATATAAATACTTATATATATACTTTATATATACTTATACTTATACTTTATATATATATATATAAATAAGTATATATATAACTATATACTTACAATGTATTAATGTATTAATATATTCATAAGTATAATGTACATTATATATACAAGCATCATATTATCATAACATTCATTATATAATGTAATTTCATATTTGTTCAATTTACTCCTTAAATTTATATTTTTCATAAAATTGATCCATTATTATTTATATTCTTAGTAATTTAAATCATATACAATTACAAATTGCAATTCAACGTTCGCGAAAGACGAAAATAATTAATCCAAAAATAAAAATTGACTCGATTTGAACTCAATCTGTATCTGATAAAGATTCAACCTGTATTTGATAAAGATTCAACCTGTATTTGATAAAGATTCAACCTGGATTTTATCTGCCAATGATGTGACTCGATCTGAACGAGATCCGCTTGAAGTCCATCCGAACCTGAATTAACATGGTCTTTAACTGCTCTGGACCTGAACTGTTTTGACCTAAACTAACATCAATCCGAACTGAAAGTAACTCGAATTGAACCTGGTGTCAAATCAACCTGATAATGACCCGACCTGATTTAACCTGGACCTGATCCGAATCGAAGTATCAAATTTACATGACTTGTATCTGATTTTATCCGACCTGACAGAATCCGACTGAAACCTAAACGATTACCTGTTTTTACATCCCTAATAAGTGAAAGCTTTGATTAGACATAAAAAGAGCCTTATGTGAAAGGGAAACAAACCGTAACAAAGAAAAGGTCATAGTAGAAGCGATTGATGCTTAAAAAAGAAGTTAAATTATTAAAATAATATTATTTTATTTTTATTATCAAATTAAATTTAAAAAATTATTTCTAGTATCCATTTCTACCATATAGTATAAAAGCACACTTACATGACGACATTTTTTGAAAAGTTCTTTTTTTAGAGAAATATCTTTACCTACGTGACATATCCCATGTAAAATATAAATTATGTTTATACTTCAAATGATCTGTCATGTATGTAAATACGTTTTCTTGAAGAAAAACCTTTCAAAAAGTGTTATCATGTAGACATGTTTTGTCATATATGACAGAAATGAGTATTATTCTGAAAAATAAAAATTGTTAATTTTGATAAAAAAAAATAAAAGTAAATATTTTAATAATTTAACCTAAAATTTTTTGCATTCTTTGTGGGATAAAAAAGGTTAAAAAAGCAAAAAGATTGATTCAAAGTTGAAAAAGGCAAAAACCCTCCTTTAAGTTTAGTCAACAGATATAATTACAGAGGCATGGTTTACAGAATCGGACCGGTTAGCGAACCGGTCATGTTATCGGTTCACTGATTCAATCGGTCGAACCAGTCCGACCGATCGGAAGAATCGGACGACGTCATAATTATTTAAAAAATTAAATAAAAATACCAAAAATATTTAATAAAAATAAATTTATTAAATCAATGGGACGAGGTGTTTGTACCTTATCTCTTAAAACTTAATTAAATCAATTTATTAACATATTGAATAATTTTTTTAAAAAATAAATTTTATATTTATATATCTTCATTACTCTTTAAGAGAATTTTTAATTATCAGATATTAAATATTAATATGTTTAATTTTTTTATCTGTGATAATTTATTATCATAATAATAATAATTAATATTTAAAATTAATAAAACAATTATTAAAATTCTAAATTTAATCTAATAAAATATATTTTAAAAAATAATTTTAGTTATGATCATATGGTTGTTTTGGGGAAGAGGTTTCAGGTTTTCGAAAAGTTGTTTTTATCTTATCCAGATATCCTTGTTTAGGACTTGCCACTGTCAATCCTGATACAGAGACTACAAGGTGCATTGTCATCTTTGGAAAATTTCTCCGTTATTCCAAACCATAGATTCAAGCAGAGAGATTATTTTGCTACAGTCCAAATGGACATTGGGTTATGTATCCATGTTTTAGGGTTCATTTTGTAAGGGGGAAAGGGGAGACCTGCCTCTCAGATTATGCTGAATATGTTTTGGCTGTTGACCCTTTTTCTTCATTAGATGCCATTGAAGGATATCTTTGGCCCAAAATCACATTGCTAAGAAACATAGAAGCGCATCACAACTAACTTCTATAAATAATAGAGATAATTTGGCATTCAAAATCATGGAGCCTTTTGGTGAGCATTGAGTGAACTATTCTTTCACTTCAATCAAGCTCGAATTTTAGGCTTCAATCGAGCTTCTAATTTTTTTTTGAGTTCAAGCCTTTTTGAGTTCAAGTTTCAATATTATATTTCGAGTTTGAGTTGAAGTTGATAATTTTTAGCTTGTGAGTTTGAGTTGAGTTGAGCTTACTTTTAAAGTTTTCAAGTTCGAGTCGAGCTCAGCAATACTCGAGTTCGACTTGGCTCGTTTAACAAACGACGTTGTTTGGTTTAATTTTTTTTAAAAAAAATAAAAATCCCGGTTTTTCCCGGTTTTCAGCCGGTCCGGTTCAAACGGTTCAGTGGTTCTGGCCGGTTCACTAATAACAGTTCAACCGGTTTAGATTGAACCGGACTAAGCAACAGTTCCCGGTTGAACCGGTTGAACCGGCCGGTCCGGTTTTCAAAACAGAGTACAGAGGTCGTTGATGACAGCTTGAGAGTGATGAAAGCAAAACAAAGGGGTGGGACAACATTTGAAGAGTGGATTCATCATTGTTGCACACGAGCAATATTCATAGCAATTACTTATGATCATCATTCCAATCTTCATGTTGTCTTATTCTTATGATATCATGTTGCCTTATGTTTCCAATCTATTTTCATATTTTTCTTTTCTCTAAATTAATTTTTCTTGGAAATCAATAAAATTCAAATTAGAGCTTTGACTTATATTCATTCTATATGTAATCTTCACCATTTGATTAGTGTGAAATCAATATATAGTGTTTTTCTTCTCTCAACATCCATACTATTCAGATTTAAAAGAAAATACTTTGATACTGATGATTCAAATAGAGTCCAAAAATCTAGTTTTAGAGAAAAGTTTTAAGTTTTTTTTGTGTGCATAAATTTACCAAAAAATTAAACGATGTTAGACGGTTAATGATTGAGTGATCAAAACGAGTGAATTCAAAAGTTAATGATAAAATTTAACTTTTTAAAGTGAATGATCAAAATAAAAAACACAAATAGAGTTGAGTGAAAAAAATATATTTTTTTCTTAGATAATTTGTTCTTGTAATGCATTCCAAAACTGAAAATCAAGAAATGCCATTAGTTGGAAAGTGGAAGATAGTGCACAAACTAATGTTATCAAAATCCCATCATCAAAAAAATTAAAAGGAAAGGCTGAATCTAATAAGATCATAATCTAAATATGTTTGATAATATCATACAAACTAAGGCAAAATCTGAATTCAAAGAAGTTTTATATGAACGAACAAGCAACTTCGGTTGTTAAGGGATTTATTGTTATTTTTAAAGTTCTGAGTTTGAGCATCGCGTATGCAAGGGTATGAGCTTTCATTGTCAAAGGATTGAGAATATGTGAACATATATTATCTTCTATTCTCTCCAGATTTATAAAAAGGGGTAAATTGCACGTTTAGTACTAAACTATCAGGTTTGGTCCGTTTTAGTACCTAAACTTTCAATTTTTCAAAACCATACCTAACGTTTCATTTTTGTTTTATTTTAGTACCTCGTAAGTTAAAGCTTAATGACACTGCATTTTTATGAGTAAATTACATCATTCATCACTCAAATATCTTCCCACTCCTATTTTGGTACTAAAATTTAATTATTTTTAATTTAACTACTGAACTTTCAAATTGCTCCTATTTTAATCACTCTAATTTATTATATTAATAATTTTTGTGACATGATATTTTTTTCTATTTTATTAATATATAATTAAAAATAAAAAATATAAATTTGAAAGTTAGAGTGATTAAATTAAGAGTAATTTGAAAGTTAAGTAACTAAACAAAAAATAAATTTTAGTGATCAAAATAGGAGTAAGAAGATAGTTGAGTGATGAATGATGCAATTTACCCATAAAAAATGTGTTACACCCTCAATTTTAATTTAAAAACATATTTAATTTATTTAAGGAATAAATCAAATATTTTTGAAGATTTAAAGGTCAGTTTGCTAACTTTTATTAGTTCAAGGCCTTAGACCCTAAATTACCCTTTTATTTTAGCCACAAATGATAAAAATCTAAGGGAAAAATAATAAAATATAAGGAATGAAACAAATGGGAATATGGCTGATTATTGCTCTATCAACTAAGCTAGGCCACTATTGATGTATAAAATAATTAAAGTATCTTTTATGTTATCTAGCTCGATTTATAACCCAAAACCATTTTCTCATTTTTAGACTTCATGTCAAATACCAAAAGAAAAATCAAATACCCCAAACCTTTTCCACTTCTTTAGTTGCCTCTTCCGCTGTCGATCCACCACCGTGGTTATCATCGCTGCCACCATCGAGATTGTCACCCTGCTCCGACCAAAAGCCCTTTGATCATTCATCGGAAGTCGTCATCGTTTGTCGTGAGGAAGAATTCGAATGTTTGACGAAATCCCTAACTTTCACTGTTGTTTTCGTCGATTCCAGCCGCCATAGTCGACCTTTCAGATCACCACCCTCACTTTTGTATTCCCCAAGCAAATTCCATCAAAACCCATTTGGGTTCGTCGGCTCTCCGTCATTGCTTTGCCTTCCACCGTGGGTAAGAGTCTCAGTCTTATTTTCTTCATTTTTCATTATGATTTTGGATCGATTTTAAGTTAATTTAGGTTAGAAATGTTAAGTTACAGAATTTGGAGTGATTGGACCATCGAAACCAATCTCGTCACCACCACATGTGTTGCCCCTACGCGTGGAGCTTCTCAGCCACTCTTGAACCTTTTGGAATCTGTCTGGTCAGATCGAATCAGGTCAAAACAATCCAAACCAAGTCAACCCAAACGGAGTCAACTCGAACTGAGTCAGCCCATTGAGCTGATCGTTGACTTTAACCAGAGTTGACTTTGACCAAAAAGTCAATTTTTTTTGAAAAGTCATATTTCATTTTTTTCAACGTCCTGAGTTCGAATATGAAGTTTGTTTCTTTAAATTTTAACTCGAAAGCCTTCGAATATACCATTAAACCCGAGCATGCATATGTACTTAAGTATTTTATTTAAGCGTAATTAAACTATAGACAATGACTGATTTAAGATGTTGTTTATTGAAGGTACTCGTGATTATCCTGACCGTTCGGCAGCTAGACCCAGCTCTTCTCGATCCGTTTAGACCTCATGAGCCAGTGGTTACCCGTTTGATCCATGAACCCTAAGAATATTCAATTAAAATATTACTTCGATAATAACTCTATTTCATTATGATTTAGGTTCAAACACTGTTGTAGAGCATGGCGAGGCAGGTGCTCACTAGAATCATAGACTAATCCCTATTTGTGAAGTGTGTTCCTTGTGTGCTATATGACTGTTTTACATGATTATTCTATCTGTTTTGAAATATGAATGAATTATCTGATTTTAATCCTGATTCCTGATTTACTGATCATAACTATGGTTGTCTGATATATGTTCTTTGGTTACCTATTTTACTGAAAAACGAATATGCATGATTTATGGATTATTGTCTTCACTGATATTATATAAACTGTTTTATTGGGGTATTTTCTAGGATGTTATATGAAGTCTTTAAGGTGCAGCTCCGTTCAACCTGGTAAATCCTTATAGAGCTAAGGTGACCCTTGGGTAGGCTCCTAGGCATACTAGGCCTAGGGTAAGACCTTATGGAGCCTAAGGTACTTTCTTAGGGTGGGTCCTCTTCTTTGTGCATTGGGTAAGTCCTTATAGCCTAGGGGTACTCCCCTCAGGTGGGCTCCTGCGCTTCAACTAGGGTAAGTCCTTATGGAGCCTAAGGTACTTTCTTAGGGTGGGTCCTCTTCTTTGTGCATTGGGTAAGTCCTTATAGCCTAGGGGTACTCCTCTCAGGTGGGCTCCTGCGCTTCAGCTAGGGTAAGTCCTTATGGTCCATGGTGCTCCCTTAGGTTAGTTATTATACCTAATGGGTATAGGGTAAGTCCTTATTAATGCAGTTATGGGGGACTGCATTTTGGTGTATGGGAGGAGGGTAGCTATGAATTTTAAAATATAAACCTTATTGTGACTTTTATGATACTTTACTGAATTACTTTCTGAAAATTTTCAGTATGTTTTATTTGCACGATTGGAACACACTGAGCTCCTAGCTCACTCCCCAAACTTTTCCCTTTCATATACTTTTGGATAAGCATCCATGACTTGGCACTTGGAAGATCAACACATCACATACAATGCCATTTTGTTGTAATGTTTCTATCTTCAAGACTGCCTTTATTTCGTGACATGTGTCTGTATTTTGAGTACACGTTTTATGACGTATATTGTTTCTACTATTGTCGTACGAATTATTTTGATGCTGGTCATTTGCTATCTCGTATTTATCGTGAAATCTTATGCTTAAACTATTGTTTTGAGCGATACCATGATTTTAAAAGTATTGAAGAATGTATTGGAAATTTTCTTATAATATGTTAGATCTAGTCGTAACATATAGGTTGAGTCTAGGGGGTTACAAAAGGTGTCACGTGCAAATCACCCGTTAAGTTTTTAACAACGAGGTACTAAAACGAAACAAAAACTAAACGTTAGGTATGATTTTGAAAAAATCAAAAGTTTAGGTACTAAAATGAACCAAAACTAAAAGTTTAGATACTAAATACGTAATTTACCCAAAAATAAAGTTTTATATCCCATGGATAATAACCGTAATCCATCAATTATGAACCTCTTTGAAGTTTTAAAACTAAAAAAAATGCAGCAATGCAGTACCGCAATGTCACGTATTTGTCCCATCAACAGTCCAAATTCATTCAAACAAAGCTGAAGGGTTGAGACAATAAATGGTCCCATGAATTTTAGGGTGCCTGAGCGACAGCGAATGCATTTGTCCAAAAAATTTTATGGGGAAAGGATAATGGATGTCTTGTATGGAGGAGTCTGTTTCGTCCAGGGAGACCTTAAAGAACTAATGGCTCGTTTCGTCCCTGCATGTGATTTCGGCTTGTCTTTCTTTCCATTTCAATACCTTCATGTGAACAAGCGGACGTGTACTATGAGATGAAATTCAAAGACTTCGCTGACTTTTCTCATGTTTTCTTTCTCTGTAGGTGCATGGCCCTTGGATTTAAAAAAAAGAATCTTTATAACACTGGCGATATAATGGCAAAGTTTTTATTCAGAAGCCAAAATTTCAGAGGTGGGTAGATGAAAGTTCACCTAACAAGACAATGTTGGATCGATGCCACCATTTATTGGCTTGTAGGGTCCCAATGCCATATCCTTTTACATTTACCCTTTTAAGTTTCTGGTTCAATATTTTTTTCAAGTTTTGAAATTTTGGGTGTGTTTCAAAATACATATACGAGAAAGCGATGTAACAAAAACTGGGAATTTACTGCCATATATGCTTACTTTTGTCATCATCTTCATTCTAAATTTGCTGCACTGCTAGGTCATTTGTCTCTTGCAGGTATCATCACTGTCCCCCCTTCCCTTAGGTTGCCATACATGTCAAAGTCTTAAATAGCACCTGACATTATACTTCCTACATGTTCCCCCTTTTCACACTTCAATGGAGGTTCTTTTGTTTGAAAAAACTTGAAAATGAAGCTGGTTTTTGTATAATGAAACCCTAATGACAAATGAGTGGAGGGTCCTTACAGGTGGGCAGGCAGCCAGTATTGTTGTTTTCTGAGAGGCTAAGGCATAGCTGTTTTGAGTTCTGACGCAGAGTCAGTGATGGGGAGCCCATAATTTGAATAAAATGGGAGTGAATTAAAAGCTGTCAACGTCCCGAATCTTACGATAATATCTTTAGGCCAACTTTTTGTACAAAAAAACAGTGTTTATTTACCCTGGATATGAGAATAGATTTCGTATTCAGTAAACATGAAATTGATATACGATTGGTACAATGGCCGTGAATGTTGCCTGTAAATTTGTCTTGTTCTTTCGCTCTATTTGCAAGCTGACCCTCTCTTCTCTTTGTCTACTATCCCCTCTCCGTACAATCTACGTTATCCTCTTGGATCTTTTGCAAGTTGCTGCAGTTGATAGGGTTTATCATCTTTGTAATCACATTCCTCAGCCAACTGCCTTTTTTAATCACGGATATATATAAATGCAGTGTGATTATCATGATTTTATAATAATTAACAGAAAAAAATAGGACCTACCAACGGAGAATACGAAAAGTGGAAGTCTAAAAATAAAAATAAAAAACAACCTCATTGAAGGCTAGAAAACGAAGGAAATCATTGAAGGCTAGAAAACGAAGGAAATCAGATGCGACCGAAAGATATTATAAATAAAAATAATATTTTACATTCTTTATAATATTTTTAGGTGTCAACAAAAAATATTATAAAGAATATAATATTTTAAATTTCAGTTGAAAATGTAATGAAGACTTAATATTTTAGGTTATATCTAACCTAAAATATTATGATTTTTTATAACTTTTTCGATCCTGTATGATTTTTGTCGTTTTTTCCTTAATTTTAGGTTGTACCGAAAAATTACCCATACACATAAGCTTGGATCAAATTAAATCTTAATAGAATTTTAGATAATTTAAAAATTATAAATTCAAAGGTTAAATTTTAAAATTCTCAAATAAATAAAAGAATAAGAAGAAAGGAACGAACAAAAGAATTAAAAGTAATAAAGAAAATAAAGACAGATACGATGACACTTACTTCTAAGATCTGGCTTTAGATAAACATGTGTCTGAATAGTTTTACGACTAATTTTTTAAGGATATGTCCTTATACACCTAGAAGGTAAAAAAATGTTAAATAATCGTCTCAATGCAGTTAGGCATTCACATTTCGACATAATAACAAGAGAAAAATCTTGAAAAAAAAATAATTCACAAAAAGATTTTTTTATTAAACTAAATGTGATTACAAAGTATTTGTTTTAAGTACTTCCAACTATTTTACAATGAATACTTAATCACCCTTGCAGTTGTTGGTGTTAGAACACATAACCTCTAAGAACAACAACGTTTTTTTTAACTACTGAAATAAGTTAGTTCATGCTATAAAGAGAACTTTTAAATGAAAAAATGATTAATTTATGAATAATATTATAAAAAAATACATATGAGACATGTTTATCAATATACTACAAAAGACCTAAAATAGATATAAAATTTCTAAAGATATATTTGAACTAAATTATGAACTTAATAAAAAAATTTAAAAAATATAAAATAAAAATAATTTTGAATTAAACTTAATATATTAGGATACAAAAGACTAAAAACTTAGATAAATTTTTTAGATACATATTTGAATTATATATGCAATTTAATAAAAATAAATAAATAAAATAAATCCTAACTTTTATAAATTAATCAATAAAATAAAATAAAATTTAAATATTCTAAAAACATATAAATAGGTCGTTGATAAATTCATAATCTATCTAAGATGGTGATAATCAAATAACTAATTTGTCTTTAGAGCAAGCCTCACATGAAAAATTATTACTGTGAAGAAATTGTTGGTTCTTCAATGGATGACCATATGAATTATCAGTAATTTTTCACGTCATAATTGAATCAAGATGACATAACCTTTCATGCAAAATAATAAAATTATCAGTAAACATCTAATTTATTATAACATGTGTTTTAGTTGTACTGATTATTATATAGTAAAATAATATGTATATAAATAAAGATATAAACTAATAATAATAATAATAATAATAATAATAATAGTAATAAATTAAAAATTCAATTATTCTCTTAGAGTTGTAAAGAAATCAATGATATCTAATTGAGTTGGACTTATAATGCCATAATCATATTTATCATTCTTAGAAACAAAATTTGTCTCTATTTTTCTTTCCTTTATCATTTAATGATTGTCGATAAAGGTTCACAAGAAATTTCAGCGTACGACATGTACGAGTCTAATAATTTGTACATTCACATCGGTAATTTTCTTGACCGTCTTTCGGATGGGCCTGAAATTGAGCTTGGACTTGAAAAAAATGTTAGAGTCGCCACCGATCATTTAAAAACATTTAGGTTAATCACACACCGTCTTACCTGATATGCGTTTTACTAGAAATATGTCGGATTCGGGAGTCAGTTACAGTCAAGGAAGGATTAACACCCTTGTACTGTCCTTTCGGTACCAATTAATTTTTCGGTTGTCTTAATCGCGAAAATTGAAATTGAAATTTAAAAATTCAATTAGAATTAATTACCTCTGATCGATTGAAAGTATCCCTAAAAAGTCAAAAAATATTAGATAAGAAAAATAATTAATGTTAAATAAATGAAAGGAAAAAGAAAAAAAAAATAAATCAGAAGGAAAAAAGAAAAAAAAATAATAATAAAGAAAATGAAAAGAAAACAAATTAAAATTACGAGTAAATAAAAAGGCTTAAAGGATCAGATTGAAATAAACCAAAATTTATGGATCAAATGGATGCTAAAAATTAGTTGCAAAAAAAAAATAAAAGGTTGGGAGGACTAGACAATAATTAATCCTAAATACCAAATAGTGACTAAAATAGAAACATAATAAAATTAGAAATCCAAATTAAAAAATGTTGAAACTTAACTTTGATGACTAAAATGTAAGGTACAAAATTACAGGGACTAAGGGTGTAATTTACCCATAGATTCAAGATGTAGAAACCTCCTTCCCAAAACGACGTCGTATGGAGAGGGGTATTTATACCTTATAACCGGCCTGTAAATGGCCCAAAGCCTTCATTTCTTCATTTTCTTTCTCTCAGTAAAAGAGAGAGAAGAGAATTCTCTCTGACTTCTCTCTAAAACCCGATAGCTTTCTCTCGACCCCTGATACTGAATCCGGCCTCGAAATAACGAGATGACCTCTAGATCGAAGTAGATCTAGCCTAGAAGTTATGATTTCTTTCCCTTTTCCGACGATTCTTTCTTCTCCAAGGACTTCTTTGGTTAAATGATGCTATTTTTTTTATGATTTTTTTGCTGCTTTGTATGTTTCGAAATGATTTTTTTGCTTTGAGTTTGTTTCCTTTGTGCTTGTTGTGGTTCGATGTTGTTGGCTCTGTTTTGTTATGTATACAGTTCGCCAATGTTTATGTTCCTTTTGTTGTGTTCCCTCGGTGGTATTTATATAGCCCCTAATGGGGTTGTTTCCGATGGCAACGGGGTCGTTCCCGGTTATTTCGGGCTGTGAACGTTGCTGGCTAAAATCCTGGGATGGTTCAATCCCGGGATCTTCGGTCGGACGTCTCGGATTACTGGGATTGTTTTTTTAGAAGAATGAGAGAGGTTACGGCTAAGTAAAAAAGAAAAGAGGATACCAAATAGGCCTTAGGTGAACCCGCATCTAGTAAGTGGAGTAATTATATGCGCAGTCCATTATCGTTTGACATGTTGTGTTTTGGTCCTTAAATCAGTCTTTTACGTTTTTTAATTTAGCCTTCATATTTTAAGCAACTTTCTTTTTAGTCCTCAATTTTTGTTACCCTCATTTTATGATTGTTTTCACATTTAACCTATAATTTTTTTACTTGATAATTTAACCCCATAACCGACTTGTTTAATCTATCGACTGACTTACACTTTGTATGCCTAGTTTTAATAGTTGTTGTTTTTATACTCAATGGTAGTACTGGATTATATACAATATATTTTGTTTGGTTCATAATTATTGATGTTTATATTTTTATGTACGTGAAATGCTCATTTTCTTGTATGTGTGTATGTACCACATCATTAAACTGTAATTTCAGTATTAACGTTCTTGTACATTGCCATTAATGAGATAAAACTTTAATTATTAATTGATTTAACGTGATAGTCATTCTTCACATGTTATGTTAATTTGATGGTAATTGAGGTGTAGGTTTAATCATTTTAGAATATTGAGAATTCACTAGCATGTTTATAAAGTAGATATGTATATATTAATATTAACATGTGCATGTATGCTTTTCAATGTTTTTTTAGGTTCAAGCATTTATTCAAATATATGAATTTTTTTTTAAATTAATTTTTGCATGACATCCTTTTTGCATAATTTGCATGTGCATAACTCGACTTATAAATACATAATCAGACTAAGGGTAATACCCTTTTAATTTAAAATTGTCTTGAGTGGCTTGTCTTAACTGATTAGAGGGTCGTTTTGACCATTTTAAATTAAAAGCGTATCCCGAAAGTGAAATCTAAAAAAATCGATCCGTCACCTAAAATTTGGGAACGAAAGAAAAAGAAATGTTCGTTTATTTAAATTTTTCGAGAAAAGGTTGTTACAACTCATATAAGATCTGGTCTTGATATTTTTAAAGAATCGAACATTCTTTATCTTTCTAAAATGACTCGGTAATTTTAATTCAATCTATTTTGGGTGCTTTTGAATATTGTAAAATTCATATTGTTATTGTTTTACGGGATCAAAAATTAAATTAAATTTGAATTTGTAAAGTTCATTGCAAAGACGTTAATTAATTGATTAGGTACTGATTTAGGGCGTTGTGGGGTGCTAATCCTTCCCCCACACGTAATCGACTCCCGAATTCATTTTTGGTAACGCATACCTCAATTTGTTGTTTTAATTAAAATTAATTTTTATTTAAAATGACAAAACATTTTTTGGGTGCCCAATCACACCCTAATCAAATATTGGTGGCGACTCCTCGAACCATATGTTTTTATTTTTAAAGAATCCCAAATTTTTCGAAACGAGAGGTTTTTTAAATCGCATTTGTTTTTAAATTAAAAATCATTTGAAAGAGATAATTAAAAATGTGTGATTTTTAAAATCTCACTTTTTGAGAAAAAATCATTTCGACAGCTTGGCGACTCCGCTGGGGACTTTTTTTAGAGAGTCACGCCGATAGTCGAGTAGTTAATTGTCTTTACAATTGAAAGTTATAAATTCGTTTTAATTTGGTTTTTGATCCCTTGGTTGGTTTTAAATAAGTTTTGTTTGCATTTTGATTTGTAATTCGATTAACTAATAAATAGTTGTACTGATCTGTTTGCTAATGGTTTCAGATTAATTATGAATTTAGGAAATTTTGAGTGTCTTTATTGTGTGTTTTTTTCGCTTTTCCTCACACATTGCACAGCTGCATTATCATGATATGAGCTAAAACCGCGCTCCATCCTATTTAAGTAGGAGTGAGAGACTATGCCCTCGTGTGGTTTTCACCTCTACATGGGATAGTGGATCACTCCTGGAGCTCATGCCTTATGATCCTCGTGATGGTAATCACCTCCACATGGACATAAGGAGGTGTGTTCTCTCGAAATTGAACTCGATCCCCTAAAGCCTATGATGGGCCAGGATTGAGGGCGATAGCCCAAGGGGGCACCGACAAGGACAATTCTAGAACCTATTACTTTAGAACTGAACCCAACATATAGTAAACATAGAGCCCGAACTTAGGTCGAGCCTAACCCGAACCTTAAGAGTCCCGTGAGGAGGGTACACAAAGAAAAGCTTTTTGAGTCATTTATTTTCGCTTTTCGAATAAATGCATGCGAATTAGAAATCATGAGGTTAGGTTTATTTTTGTGAATAACAAAGCATGGGGTAGATATCATGTTGGGTAGGATATACTAAAACATGATTGGGAAGCCAACATGTAAGGGTAGGTTTTATTTAATGATTATGATATTTATTATTTTGTTGATGATATTATGTGTACTAACCCATTTTGTTATATGTCTATTTTATTTTGATTTTATTGCATTTGCATCTTTATGTCATCCAAAGGTGTTAATTCACAAGTGATTGGCTAATAAGATGGTTGGTCATAATGAGACAAGAATTAAGTACACCATGTAGTCAAAATCAGGAGATTCAAAGATGTTCAAATGATCCATGAAGAAGGACATCCGATGAATGAAGAAATCTGAAGCTGATTGAAGACTTCCTTTAAAGGAGTGAAGGCCAAGATATTCCCTCAGAAGATAGATACAGTTATACCAAGGACAAGAAGACCCTTCACAAAGACATGAAGATCACTTCGTATTGAAAGTAAAATGGAGACCTCACAATTCAATTTAAGGACATCTGGCGTCATCAAAGGTGATAAAATACGCCGACAACTTTGGGTGCAATGTTAGATTCCATGAAGAGTATGGCTAAAGGAAATGAAGAAATGAAGAATCACATTTATATTTTGACTACATGGTGTACTGAATTATTGTTATCTAAATGAAGGTTGTTCTATGGTGGTCACTTTTTGGAATTAACACCTTGTGTATTTGCATTTGCATTCTTATTAGCTTCAATTAATTTATTTTGCTATTGTTGCTTTTTTTCATTTTGTTATCTCATTTGTACTAACTTGTTTCTATGTTGTTTTTTTCTCTTTGTCCGCATTGTATGATCATGACATAATCAAAAGGTGTTGATTTGTGAGTGGTCGTCATAGTAAAAGATTTTCATGATAGACAAGGGGTTTCATGATCAAACAGACTATAACACAGTCAAGAAATGACATCCTGAGAAAGCTTCGAAAATAGTGGATAGTTGCGCACATAAATATCATATGTCTGACGAAGAGCACAATAAGATAAGAGAGATAAAAGAGAAAATGTCCAAGATGATGGATAGAATAGATGTTTTGTCCAAAGGAATAGATACTTCTACAAAAGAAAAGAAAAAACTCAATGAAAACAATCTCGAGGTGTCAGATACGCAAGGGACTACTTTAGAACCTGTTGATTCTAGTCAGTATGAGAAATCACACACAATCATTGTTCGTATCAACAAGTTGTTTGGAAATGCCAAGGAAATAGTGGCAACTATAGAAGTTCAGAAGGATGAAAAGAAGCCATGCAGTCAGAACTCGTTGGTGTTTGATAGTCTACTCCCAACATCAGGGGAAATAAAATTGGAAACTCTAATTCAACCCAAGTTGAGAGGTGGCTCTCGTTGTGATTCCATCCCAATATCATATAAGGAATTGTATGATGAACTGTTAGAAGCCCGAGAAGTGGCCCTGTATTATGTGAAACCTTTGCAGCCTCTATATCCAAGTTGGTATGGCGTCAACGTTCGTTGTGAATATCATGCTGGAATTCAAGGACATTCTATTGAGAATTATTCTACCTTCAAACGTAGAGTCCAACTTCTTCTAGATCATGGAGTATTACAGTTTGAATTGAAAGGAAAACCCTGTTTAAAAACATATTATCCTATTGTGTTTGAACCAAAAGTGACCAAAGGTAAGGGTATCAGCGAGGACATCCAGAAAGAAGATTGTTTGCCAAAATATGAGGTTCAGATTCACCATTTAAGGAGTGAAAATGATAAATTGAGTAGAGAGATGGAAGCCATGCGGGATAGTTTTCAAAGGATCAGTCAAGCTTTTAAATTTGCTGGTATAGGAAATGTCCCAGAGGAGTGGATAATAGGGGTCACTAAACTTAAAAATGATGTTAAACAGTTGAGAAATAATTGCAAGGTGCATGAAGGTCGAGCCGAGAAGTTTTCTCATGAATTACAAATTGCAAAAAAAAGACGCAATATAACTGTTGATAATTTGAGAAGATATCAGACCGAAAATCAGATGTTGAATAGGTCAATTGCCAATATGGAAATTTCATATCAACTCCACAAGCGAGAGAATGACGCTGAGCTTGAAGACGCTAGAGCCAAGAACAGAAAGTCGATGGAGATTGTGGATGATTGTAGTGATCTTATGCAAGAGCTTCATAACCACAATGACTTTCTTACAAGGAAGATTTAGCAACAGTGTCTGCAGCTCAGAGAATCGACACTCAAGATAGAGAAAATGGACAAAATCATGAAAGAAGTTATGACCCAAGCAAGCGATGTGGCTCACAAATGGGTTGATTTAGCTGGCTTTGTAAGAGAATTGAAGCAGATTGACAACTCGACCCCCGAGTATGAGTGGAAATTAAATTGACTTTTGAAGAAGATAGAAAAGTTTAGAGTGAAAGTTGTCCATTATATGTAAAGTTTATTTGATGCACCGAGACCTTTGTGTTCAATGAAAGTTGTTTTAAGATGGTCACTCTGGAATGACACCTTTTTTATTTCATTTGGCATTTGCTTTACATGTATTTATTTAAGCATTTTACATGCATTAATTATAAAAATACGGAAATAACTTATGGAAGGTTATGTGAAAGTAGTAACAAGATCATTCATTCATACTATTTCTCATCGTCGTGAACAAACAAATAGAAGCAATGAAACAATCTAATGAGAATTTACAAGATCAACTACAAGAGCAGTTAGTCGGGTCACAACAAGATATGAGGAATCAAGCATCGGGTTCTCTGCAAGGGGTATCAAATCAAATGATCGAGATGTTGGCAACTTAGGCTACTGATAGAGAGGAAATCGTTGATAAAGGATACTAGTCTCATCAGACTATTACGTCAAGAATCATAACCTATCCTGGAGCATCTAACTCAAACCAAGGGAAGAGCCTCATCAATTATGAGCAATTTGAAGACAAATTCAGGTGGTTGAATGAAGCCATTAAAGATATGAAGGTTGTTAATGCCCTTCATAAGGAGTTAGAAGCTAGAGAACTCAGTTTGGTCCCTGATTTGGTCATCCCACATGAATTTAGGGTGCCTAATTTTGAAAAATATGATGACACTAGTTGTCCCCTAATTTATCTAAAGATGTTTTGTAGAAAAATGGAAGGGTACCTAAGTAATGAAAATCTATTGATTCATTACTTCCATGATAGTCTTTATGGGCCAGCTATAATATGGTATAACCATTTGAACAAAGAACAGATCAAGACATGGGTCAACCTAGCTGATGTTTTTTTGGGACAATATCAATATGTTAAAGGCTTAGCCCCAAAATGTCATGACCTTCAAAGGATAAGAATGAAAGCTACTGAGAGCTTTAAAGAATATGCCCTAAGATGGAGAGGACTGGCAGCACAAGTTCAACCTCCTTAGAAGAAGAAATATCATATATGTTTCACGATTCTCTTCCAGCTCCTTTCTTTGAGTTAATGCTGGGAAAGTCGACGAATAACTTTAATGCTGGGAAAGTCGACGAATAACTTCAAGGATCTTATGACAGCTGGGGAGTTAATTGAGGATACATTCATCAAAGGAAACTTGAAAGACACTTCTAAAAACTCAACCGATCAAAAGGAACAAGCTGATGAGGTTAATGATTGTTACGTCCAGAGCTCTCATAGCCATAAAAGAAAAGGGGCAGCGGGTTACTCGAGACGTCCAAAGAAAGTCCCAAGATCAAAAAATACTTTGAAAGTATTCCAAACTCCTATCTCAGATATGTATCCCCATTTGATTGATTGAAGGTCAATACGTCACACCGAGGCCAGTGAAAGTGCAACCAGACCCTTCTGCTCATAGCTATGATCAAGATAGTGTCTGTGATTTCCACTTGGGGGCATTGGGACATTCTACGAGAAATTGTAGGCCACTGTTAAAGGAGATAGAGATGCTTGTGGCAAATGGGACGCTGACAGAAGAATTGGTGGAACAGTGGATGACGAGCTTAAGTGGGCATCAAAGAACAATATGTAGCATCTGTTTGAGTTAATTACCACGACATTTGATGGGTAATGGGGCATCCTAGGTAGGAAGAGATCATTTCATTCCATCATGAAGCTTTGTTCCATTTGCAACATCATGTTTGAACTTGATTTTTTATCCTTTCTCAGTTTTTTTGTAATGATATTTAAATGAATTTATGATACTTTAAAGATAGTGAGCATTGAATTAAATTTGTGATTTGAAATTCTTTGAATATCAACTGAATTAAAAAACTCTGTAAATGGTCAGAGTTATTGTTCATTGACAAAGTGACATGATTGAAAACTGGTAAAACAAGGACCCTGGACCTTATCCCCAGAAGATACAATCGAACACTATACCCTTTTCTTGTAGGGACCGATATAGCATTCTTCTATCATAAGGAGATGAACAATAGGTTTGGTATTCAGGTATGCACATGAATGGACAACATGAGGCATCTCTTGTGTATGATGTTATGAAACTGAATAGACCACACTTTTGTTGATGATGTTCAATGATGATTATGATCTTTACAGATGGAATAGTCTAGTAGGTGAATCTAGTTTAGGTCAGTTGCTTGGAAATTGAACTCTAACAATGAGATTTTCTGACTTTCAACAACACTTAGACTATGACAGGTTTTTCTTGACAAGCTTAAGAAATTGGATTTGTATACCCGTATTATAATATTATATGTATACAATAAAGCTTGAGCTGTCCCTCTAGAGCAATTAGTTAAACTCCCCGGATTTATGGATAGAATTCAGCTACCCTGATAAAGGTGATTATATTATATGTATACAATAAAGCTGAGCTATTCCGCTAAGGCAATTGGTTATAGAGGAAACTCGAAAGCCCTAGCTTTATGAATATATTATATTTAAACCATGACCTTGATCGGGTACTTGGCAATTCAGTGTATGCTCCACTGTGATTGTCAAGTCAAAGATTTTGTGATGAGATGAACCCTTCAACTAACTCGATAAAGGAAAATTACAATAAAACTGATTTCATCTAGCCAAACATGGCAAATTTATCTGAATAAGGAGTTTTGGTAAAGATGGATTAAGGGAGTTAAAAAACACCTGTTATAGTCAATTTCACATGAGCACTCAGGAATTTCATTTTTAGACCGATATTTCTACACTGCCTTTGTTAGAGGAGTCTAAGAAGCTTGAACAAATGGAAGATTTTAGAGAACTGAAATAGAAGTGTTCTAGAAAGTCTAGTAATTGATTATGCTAGTTGCGTCATTTTGTTCGTATCCGATTAAAATACCAAGCCTGAAGGAGGGGCATGTTGCGATGTTCAACAGGACCGAGAAAGAAATATAAGTTTGTTGGTCGAAACCTTAAAAAATAGGAAGCTAACCCATCAATTTTAACACTTGTTATAACTTTGAAAACATTAAAGAAGCTATTGATTCTTTTGATATTCTATGAACTCATGTTGGTGATTTGATTCGATTGTGAGCCTGAATTAAGGGGTAATGTCTTATAAAATTCTTTCATTCTTTGATCCCTAAAATAAAAAAAAGGGAAAAAATATTTTCAAACAGGACAATCTCAAATGTGTATAGTCCTTGAAGTTAGTAAGGCTTATTTTACCTCTGTTGTAGAAAAAATAAATGATGTCAGCATTTCACAGTATTGAAAGCAAGTGGTCTGAGAGATTAGAAGGACTAAAGAATAAAACTTGTGACATTTCCTTGTGACGTTGTCAATAACCCATCAAGAAGAAGATGATCTCATTATTCAAAACGGGCACATATTACAGCTTGTATAAAATGCAAGACATTTTGTTAGAAGAATTGATCACTTCTTAAGTGTTTGTGACAATATGAAGAGACGCCCTCAAACTACTTGACAACATTACTGTGTAGTGACACTAGAATGAGAACATTCAAGTTAAGATATGTTGGGCATGAAGAAATCCATGAGTACCCACTTTGGGGCATGACCAGAAACTCAGATCATGTTGAGATGATAAGATTCAGACCAAGAAGATATTGAGAATAAGTCTCACAACTTGAAGTGTCAGGGGCAAACCGTGAATTTGAGCAGAGCTTACCTTGTAAAGCAAACCAACCAAGCATCAATCAAATGGCAGAGCCCAAAAAAAAAACAACTTAGAAAGCGTAATTGAGCCAATGAAGGAAATGGGGCAACACATTGATATTTCTGACCATAGCAAGAAGTTGAGAGAGAAAACAATTTCTCCGAAATAAAGATAGAAAACGAAGACAATAAGAAGATAGAAGAAGATCAGAAGGCTCTTCAAAAATTCACGTTGGAAATTATGAGTTGTTATACGGAATCTAAAGCAAACCTTGGAGAGGAATGATCAAGTAGAAGAAGACTAAGTTCGCCACTTTGAAGTCAAATGAAGATGGAATCGACATTTATGCATTCATGAGAACATCATTTGCATAAAAGAAAATGCATTGCACTGATACATTTTATTGCATTCGTGTTTCATGCATAAACACATGATTTTGACAGATCTTCCAATAAAAAGAGAAAATAAAGGATGTTAAAATCCCGACAATTAAAATGTAGAAGTTAAACATCAAATACAGGGAATCATGTTTAGAGAGGCAGAACCTGAGGAATGCAGGGGTCAATCCACAGAGAAAGCATTGCTTTGAAGCGGGGCACGTGGCCCGACCATTAAGTCGTTTTATGAAGTGAAATGAGGATGATTTCTCATTAAAATATGAAGTTTGAGATTTTAAAAAATAAGAAAGGTTCTTTATTCAGTAAACAATTTAAGTCCTTCGGGACCATCAGTAATTCTTTCGAGCATGATGATTAAAAATCCTTCGGTCATCTATAAGCCTTTAAAGCAAGATGATAAGTCCTTCGGGTCATCCACAAGACCTTCGGGTAGTATGTTTTCATATGAGTTTGAAAAATAAGAAAGTGATGTTTTAAGAAAATAAAACCTTTGAAAACTAAGAAGGATTTTTTCCCGAAATTTCACACTTAGTAAGTCCTTCGGGCCATCAATAAGTCTTTTGAGCATGATGCTTAAATCCTTAGGGCCATTAGTAAGTCTTTAGAGCATGATGATTAAATCTTTAGGCTAATTTGTAAGCCTTCACGAAAGAGTAGTGAAGCAAACCAATCAGTAAGTGCCATTAGTAAGTCTTTCAAGCATGATGATTAAATACTTCAGGTAATTTGTAATCCTTCACCGAAGAGTAATGAAGCAAATTCATCAGTAAGTCTTTCGAGCATGATGATGAAATCCTTCGGGTCATTTGTAAGTCTCTCGAGCGAGATGATAAGTCATCCGAGCCATTTTAAGCCTTCTCGAAAGAGTGTTGGAGCAAGCCATCAGATCATCAGATGTGGGAGGAAAGCGAAGGTTCTCGAGTACAAAGAAGCGGATCAATTGATTAAAAACAAATGCGTATGAGGAGTCATTAACCAATTCAAGGTCCCAGAAACAAAGAGGTTCAGATGGTAGCCGAGTCCAAGAAGATTATCATATCTAGTTGTTGCGAGATAAACTCCCTCAAGAGAAATGGATTCTCAAAGATTCTCTTAAATTTTAAATTTTTTTGAGTATAATGTTTTTCAAATCTTCAAGCATACATTAATGAATGGTAACGTTTGATTTTCAGGTTTAACCTTCGAAGTTGAGCCTTCATGGGAGAATAGTGTAGCAGAATCACACCAGAAGATTGTTCGAGTTTTACTTCCTGAAGCAAGATGGAGGACTGTAGGCAGAAGATTGTTCGAGTTCTACTCCCTGAAGTAAGAGGGAGCGAACCCGTAGACAGAAGATTGTTCGAGTTCTACTTCCTGAAGCAAGAGGGAGCGAACTCATAGGCAGAAGATTGTTCGAGTTCTACTCCTTGAAGCAAGAGAGAGTGAACCCGTAGGCAGAAGATTGTTCGAGTTCTACCCTCTCAAGCAAGAGGGAGCGAACTCATAAGCAAAAGATTATTCGAGTTCTACTCCTTGAAGCAATAGGGAGCGGACCCGTTTTTAGAAGATTGTTCGAGTTCCTTAATCCCTGAACAAGAGGGAGCGGACCCGTAATTTGAAGATTTTTCAAGTTTCATTTATCCCGAAGTAACAGTGGAGTGCTTTAATCTTTTGAAGTTCTCAAGACCAGACAAACTCGATTATCTTTTGATATTTTCTCTATTCTCGTTACGAGACAATAAGCAAAGAGGGGCAGCTGTAGATACTCGATTTTTTCAGGGTTATGTCGGAACAGACCCGAAGCAATGATAACTTAATCTGACCCCAAACCAATTGAAGGCCCAACTCAAGCCCAGTGACCCTGCAGAGCAGTTTTCAGCCCACGTGAATACTCCCTGGAAAACCAATAAAATGGTTATCGGGAGTTAACATAAACAAAGTGGGGTTTTGTTTTCCTAATCTATCAAGGGGCTTTAAAAAACTGAAAGGGGTCAGTTTTAAAGGGAATTAACCACTGAAACTAAAAAAGGAGATAACCAGAAAAAGGGGGAATAATCACAAATTACAGAGACAGAGAATTATCGGCCATCACGAGAGGAAGATGAAGGGAACCATAGACCATTTTTAAAAAAAAAAGAAAGCACATAAAATTGTGGTCCCATTTTTTCATTCTTTTTTTACACAACATAACAACAAGGAAAACATAAGCAATGTAAACATCATTCCTTTTCCCGTATTCAAAGAGCAAGCAGTGTAACATGGGATTTTCATACCATTGTCGAAGCAATACAAATTTATTGAGGTATTTTTTGTATTGCATTTTTTTTACTTTCCAGTGCTTTTATGTATGTTTAATAGTGAAATATGAGTGAATAAAATAAGAAGAGAGGGGTTGATTACCTAGTTAAGTGTCGGTCGCCGGAGTTGAGACCATCGGAGGGGAGAGGCTCGAGCGATCAAAAGGGTCCTACACCAAATAGGGGTTATCTCCTTTATTTTTCTAGAGTATAAAGAATAAAAATATAGTTTCGATTTTTCTTACCTTGTTGGGTTTGGGTTCTGTTTAGTTAATCGATCAATGGAATTGGCCAAGAGGGGGTGAATTGGTAATAAAAATTTTGGTGGAAGCTTTTGCAGAAAATTGAAAATATTTGCACAACGATTTAGAGTGGTTCAACTTTCTCAACCAAAGTCTACGTCCACTACCTTAGTTATCCACACTAAGGATTTTCCATCAAATTCACTAATTTGTTCTTTCTTTTAAGGACAAAGAGTAACCTTACAACTCCCTTAAGAATTACACCCCAAATTCTTGAGCACACTCTTTTTCAAAGAGAAATACACAAATTTGCAAACTTACAAGAAAAACCTCACAAGGTAGATTGTTTGCACAATTCTAGAACAAAGAAAGAACACTCAAGGATAAATACAATACATCACAAATGGTGTTCTTGAAAGCACAATGAATATTGAATGAAAAAATAGGCTTGAAGTGCTCAAACAATGAGTTTGATGCTTTCTCTTTGATTCTCTCTCAATTCTTGATAATTATTGTTTCTTGTTTTTGATCAATGGCTTCTAAGCTTGTTTAAATACACCTTCAAATGATTCTGAACGTTGGGGATGATTAGTGGAGTCAATAGAGCCGTTTTAGTGTGAAATCAATTAATAAAACAGCTTGGAGCGTGGGAAGAATCGGTTTCCTTTGAGCAATATGGAATTTTTGGCTTTGAAATGGTTCGAAATATTTTGTAAAATTGTTTTGAAATTATTTTAAGTTTAAAACTTAATTTTACACTTGAGTAAGGATTAAAAATGACATTTGAAAGATTTGGAGTAATATTTTGATATTCGAATAATTATATCGAATATACTTAGAAAATCTTTTGGAAAATCTTAAAATTCATTTATCTTAATTTGTTATATCGAAATATCAAAATGTTTTCAACAGGTTCTCTCCAGAGTGATGGAATCTCGGTTGTGCATGAGATGAGTGAGAGAAAAGTGAAGAAAGAAGATGTTAAGGGTTTGGTTATGAGAGATTTGGAGAGGTTAGCTTAGGTTTTGATTACTGGGATTGTTTTTTTTAGAAGAATGAGAGAGGTTACGGCTAAGTAAAAAAGAGAAGAGGAGACCAAATGGGCTTTAGGGCAAATTGTTATCTAAAATAATATATATATATATAAATTCATTGAAACAACAACGTTTAGCCTTAGGTGAGCCCGCGTCTGGTAAGTGGAGTAATTATATGCATAGTCCATTATCGTTTCACATGTTGTGTTTTGGTCCTTAAATCAGTCTTTTACGTTTTTTAATTTAGCCTTCATATTTTTAAGCGACTTTCTTTTTAGTCCTCAATTTTTGTTACCCTCATTTTATGATTGTTTTCACACTTAACCTATAATTTTTTTACTTGATTATTTAACCCCATAACCAACTTGTTTAATCTACCGACTGACTTACACTTTGTATGCCTAGTTTTAATAGTTGTTGTTTTTATACTCAATGGTAGTATTGGATACCCATGAGCATGGATTATATACAATATATTTTGTTTGGTTCATAATTATTGATGTTTATATTTTATGTACGTGAAATGCTCATTTGATGGTAATTGAGGTGTAGGTTTAATCATTTTAGAATATTGAGAATTCACTAGCATGTTTATAAAGTAGATATGTATATATTAATATTAACATGTGCATGTATGCTTTTCAATGTTTTTTTTAGGTTCAAGCATTTATTCAAATATATGACATTTTTTTAAATTAATTTTTGCATGACATCCTTTTTGCATAATTTGCATGATAGCCTCATGTGCATAACTCGACTTATAAATACATAATCGGACTAAGGATAATACCCTTTTAATTTAAAATTGTCTTGAGTGGCTTGTCTTAACTGATTAGAGGGCCGTTTTGACCATTTTAAATTAAAAGCGTATCCCGAAAGTGAAACCTAAAAAAATCGATTCGTCACCTAAAATTTGGGAACGAAAGAAAAAGAAATGTTCGTTTATTTAAATTTTTCGAGAAAATGTTGTTACAACTTATATAAGATCTGGTCTTGATATTTTTAAATAATCGAACATTCTTTATCTTTCTAAAATGACTCGGTAATTTTAATTCAATATATTTTGGGTGCTTTTGAATATTGTAAAATTCACATTGTTGTTATTTTACGGGATCAAAAATTAAATTAAATTCGAATTTGTAAAATTCATTGCAAAGACGTTAATTAATTGATTAAGTACCGATTTAGGGCGTTGTGGGGGTGCTAATCCTTCCCCCACACGTAATCGACTCCTGAATTCATTTTTGGTAACGCATACCTCAATTTGTTGTTTTAATTAAAATTAATTTTTATTTAAAATGACAAAACGTTTTTTGGGTGCCCAATCACACCCTAATCAAAGATTGGTGGCGACTCCTCGAACCATATGTTTTTATTTTTAAAGAATCCCAAATTTTTCGAAACGAGAGGTTTTTTAAATCACATTTATTTTTAAATTAAAAATCATTTGAAAGAGATAATTAAAAATCCGTAGTTTTTAAAATCTCACTTTTTGAGAAAAAAATGTTTCGACAAGAGCTAATAAGATAAGACTTATAATTTTTCATTAATAGTTTATCATTTTGCTCAAAAAAATAATGTATTAGCTCATAATACTTCTTACAATATTTTTAAAAATATTTTTTAAATAAATCATATATTTTATTCTAAATAAGAAATATCCTAAATTACAATAAATATTTACAATAATAATCGTAAATTAAGCATATAATTAGGATAATTTCCTATAATCATTGAAATAAAACTAGTAATTTAAAATCACAAAAGGACCATACAAGGAAAGATTAAAAAATAACTAGGAAAACTCAAATAAAGATAGATACAAACATATTTGATTGCATCGGTAAACGAACCACAAAATGGGATCAAGATACTGAAAGACCACCGATAAACTGTAAATTAGACTCGAGTGACGTGAAAAATTATCTACGAAAGAATAACGGGTATCCAAATCCAATTCGAGGGTCGAAAGAAGGGAAGATCAACAATATAACAAATAAACGCTATCTTGATCAGTCATGACAATGTTTAATCAACCCTTATAAAAAGATAAGTGAAAACAACGACAAAAATAACCGAAAAAAAGAAAACGTGTCATACATGCATACTTATTGAAAATAAAAAAAGAGAAAATAAAAGGATAATAACTAATACTGACGATCAGCAGTTAATATTAAAATTGATGTCGTCGCTGATCAACAAAGACAAAAAGAAAATAAGATGAACTACTTACCAATAAAAAAAATTATGAGAGAATTAGATATTCAATTGTATCTTTTTAACAATTTTATGTTTGCACGACAAAATTATTAACATAAAAAGTGAAGCGTATATATATATATATAAAAGGATATTTCATAATTCTGTCCTAAACGATTACTATTCAATTTCCAAAGGCCTAAAATTAATTAAAATGGGCTAAGAAAAAGTACCCAAGGAGAAGGCGAAAACCTTTCTGGTTAAGCCCAATCAATCAGTTTCAGCAAGGCCGAAAACCCTAATTTCCTCTCTCTCAATTGAAATAAAGTGTAATAAATCATATATATATTATGATTTTTATTTTTTCACAATAAAATTTCTTTAAAAAAATAAGAAAACGAGTATATGAGAGCCGGATGAATTACCTCGAATTATGAAGAGACAAAACTCGATATTAAATTTTATATATTTTTATATTTTCACATTAAAATTTCTTTAAGAACAAGACGTACGAGAAATAAGAGAGAATTTTGTATTGTTTTTGTTGATGAAAACGGGTAAAGAAAACGAAAGAACACGAGAATTTTACGAGGTTCGGCAATGTGCTTACGTCATCGGTGCCTAGGCGGCGCTAGAAGTTTTATTCAATGATATTTTAGGTCTAGGTTACATCTCTATTTATGAGCCATACCTAACAAATCTCCACCTTGGCGAATATCCTGCCCCTTGGAAACTTCAATGTGGGTTGGGTTACCTTGCTTCTTTAACAACTCGAAACATTCAACAAGTCCAAGCAATGCTTGAACTTGTCTGTCGTAACTGGCTTGGTGAACATATCAGCGGCATTCTCATCAGTATGTACCTTCTGAAACAAAACCTCTCCAGATGCAATCAACTCTCTGATCTTGTGGAACCTTACATCAATATGTTTAGTTCTAGCACGATACACCTGATTCTTAGCCAAGTGAATAGCACTTTGATTATCACAAAGCAACTGAACTCCACCTTGTTGAACACCCAACTCCTTCACTAAACCAGTAAGCCATAAAGCTTCTTTTGCAGCTTCAGCCGCTGCCATGTATTCAACTTCAGTTGTAGATAGTGCCACGACAGATTGAACAGTAGACTTCCAGCAAATAGGCCCTCCACCAAGAGTAAACACATACCCTGTCGTAGATCTTCTATTATCCAAGTCACCTGCATAATCTGAATCCACATATCCTACAATCAAAGGATTATCCCGCTGACTCCCAAAAACAATTCCATGTCCCACAGTACCCTTTAAGTACCGAAAGATCCACTTGACTGCATCCCAATGTTGCTTACCAGGTTTAGACATGTACTTACAAACTTGACTAACAGCATGAGCTAAATCAGGACGAGTACATACCATCGCATACATCAAGCAGCCAACAGCATTAGAATACGGAACCTTTGTCATATTTTCAGCTTCCTTATCTGTCTTAGGGCACTGTTCTGATGAGAGCTTAAAGTGATTCGCCAATGGAGTGCTAACTGGTTTCGCGCTGCTCATCGCAAACCTTTCTAGCATTTTTTCAACATAACCCCGTTGAGATAGCCGCAGTTTCCTTGAGTCTCTGTCCCTGCAAATTTCCATTCCAAGAATTTTCTTTGCAGCACCTAAATCTTTCATATCAAATTCCTGACTCAATAAAGTTTTCAAACCGATAACATCATCCATGTTCTTCGCAGCAATCAACATATCATCAACATACAGTAATAGAAAAATAAAAGAACCATCATCAAGGCTCTTAACATAGACACAACAATCATACTCACATCGGTTGTAGCCAATCTTGATCATATAGGAGTCAAACCGTTTATACCACTGTCTCGGAGACTGTTTTAACCCGTACAAAGATTTCTTCAATCTGCAAACTAAATGCTCGTTTCCAGGTTGAGTGAAACCTTCAGGTTGCCGCATGTAGATATGCTCCTCTAAATCACCATGCAAAAAAGCAGTTTTAACATCCATCTGCTCTAAATGCAAATCCCAACTAGCCACCAATGCAAGTACTGCTCGGATTGAAGTGTGCCTGACCACAGGAGAAAAGATTTCATCATAATCAACTCCTTTCTGCTGTGAAAAACCCTTCGCTACCAAACGAGCCTTGAACTTCTCCCCCTCTTTTTCTGTTACTGCTGGTTTCTTCTTATACACCCATTTGCAACCAATCGGCTTCTTACCCTCAGGAAGGGGAACTAACTCCCATGTGCGATTATGATTCAAAGACTCCATCTCCTCAACCATGGCTGCCATCCACTTGTCGTTTTCCTGACTAGTAACGGCATCATGAAAAGTAACTGGATCATCACTGCTAACAGTAAGTGCAAAAGATACCAAGTCTTCAAAACCCAATCTGTTCGGAGGCTTTATATTCGTCTGTCTCACCCTGTCTCTGGCGAGACTATAATCCTGCAAATCATCCGTAGTGGAACCACCAGAAGTCGGTTGAGAAGTTTCTGGTTTCTCAACTGGAAACTGCTCGAAATCTACCACTGTCGTGTCTTGCTTCTGCTGCAACATAGACTGTTCATCAAAAACGACATCTCTACTAATCACAACTTTCTTCGCAACTGGATCCCAGAACTTGAATCCTTTGACACCTTTCTTGTAACCCAGAAAAATGCACTCCTTCGATTTTGCATCAAGTTTGGATCTCTCATCAGCAGGTACATGCACATAAGCAGGACAACCAAAAATCCGTAAGTTATCAAAACTAACATCATGACCAGTCCATACCTCTTCTGCAACTTTCCCAGCCAGCGATGCCCTTGGCGATCTGTTGATAAGGTAACACGCCATGTTAACAGCCTCAGCCCAGAAGTGTTTGGGAAGCCCCGCATTCAACCGCAAACATCTGGCTCTTTCATTCAACGACCTGTTCATTCGTTCCGCAACACCATTCTGTTGTGGTGTCTTGCGCACTGTAAAATGCCTCTGAATCCCATGCTCCTTACAGAATTGTAGGAACTGTGAATCTGTGTACTCCGTACCATTGTCAGACCACAAACACTTGATTTTTCGTCCTGTTTGGTTTTCTACCTCAGCTTTCCACAGCTTGAACTTCTCAAATACTTCAGATTTCTGTTTCAAAAAATACACTTAAACTTTCCGTGAAAAATCATCAATAAAAGTAACATAGTACCTAGATCCACCCAAAGACGATGTCGTGGAAGGCCCCCATACATCAGAATGCACATAATCAAGAATCCCTTGAGTTGTGTGCTTCGCAGTCTTGAAACGGACTTTAGTCTGTTTACCAAGAACACAATACTTGCAAAAATCGAGCTTACAGCTTTTGACACCATGCAACAAGTTTCTCTTGTGTAATTCTGCCATACCACGTTCACTAAGATGAGCAAGGCGCATATGCCACAATTTTGTCGTATCATCACAGGACTCAACAGAGTGAACTCCACCTGCAACGGTACTCCCTAACAATCTGTAGATATTCCCTGCAGTCATCTTGCCTTTCATCACAGTCAATGCTCCTTTAACAATCCGAATGGTTTCCCTATCCTCGTCAGCCTTAGGGATAAAACCATTCTTGTGCAAAGTGCCCAAGGAAATCAAATTCTTCTTCAAGTCTGGGATATGTCGAACACCACTCAACGTCCGAACGGAGCCATCGTGCATCTTAATTCTGACATCACCAATACCAACAATATTGCAACATCGATCATCACCCAAATAAACCGAACCAGAATTAACCGGCCTGTATGTCGAAAACCATTCCCTATTTGGCGTGATGTGATAAGAACATCCAGAATCAAGAATCCAAGCATCCGTCAATTGTGTCGTTGAAATAGAAAGCATATCACCCTCACTGCAATCAGAAGTATCATCCTCGACCACGTTCACAGACTTGGATGAGCCATCACGCTTCTCATCAGTCTGCTTTTTCAACTTCGGACAGTCTCGCTTCATATGTCCCGCCTCCTTGCACTTGTAACAGTGAATCGTCTTCTTATCCCTGGATTTGGATCTGGAATTCCGCTTCCCGGACCCTGCCTTCTCTGGCTTCCGTCCACGATCTCGATTACCCTTGACATATAAGCTATCGGCTTGAGAGCTTTCCCCTGCATTCTGCTTCCGCTGGTTGTGAGCCAACAAGGCTGCAGTAATCTCCTCAACGTTGATAGTCTCTTTCCCATATGTAATAGTAGTCACCATGTGTTCGTAAGAGGAAGGCAACGAACACAACAGAATCATCGCTCTGTCTTCATCCTCAATTTTCACATCAAGCCGAGCCAGATCAGAAACGATTTGATTGAAGACATTCACGTGTTGCGCCAAATCGTGATCGTCCTACATCTTCAGCCCATACAGCCGCTGCTTCAGATACAGTTTTGTCGTTAAGGATTTGGACATAAACTGACTTTCCAACTTCCTCCAAATTTCGTCTGGAGACGATAGATGCATGACGTGATACATGACCTCGTCCGCCAGGCATAATCGTATGGTTCCTGCCGCTCGCTGCTGCAATTCTTCCCAATCTTCCTCATCCATCGACGCCGGCTTTATAGGTCGCAAAGCCTTCAAGATCCCTTACTGCGCCAATAGATCCTTCACCCTCGTTTGCCATAATCCGAAGTTACCCTGACCATCGAATTTCGCGACTTCGAATTTTGCTCCTGACATCTGATACCAATTGTTGACGAAAACGGGTAAAGAAAACGAAAGAACACGAGAATTTTACGAGGTTCGGCAATGTGCTTACGTCCTCGGTGCCTAGGCGGCGCTAGAAGTTTTATTCAATGATATTTTAGGTCTAGGTTACATCTCTATTTATAATAGAAAACCCTGGTACATAATTACAAAATCAACCCTGGTACATCTCTATTTTAGGTCTGCGTTCGCTTCGCTCACTCCGCTCCATCTCCTGTCCTCTTTACTGGTATATTTATGAGCCATACCTAACAGTTTTCTCAATCTGAAACGTGCAGAGACACTTTTTCATCCTTTATATTTATAGTCATAATAGTAGATCTTATTTATTTATTTTTTTGATAAATTTTAAATATAATACTAATCTTATCTAGAGATGAGGGGAATGAGGGCTCTAGGAAAAGAAATGGGAGTGTTTTTATTGGTCTATAACCCATGACCTAAGGAAATATAAGAAAATAAAGATGTACAACTTAATTAACCGGTCAAATATATTTGCTCAGTAGATGTAATATATATAACTCTAATACTAATACATATTAAGAATTGATAATAATCATATCTTATATATAAAGATAGACATTCACATTCAATAAACAATATATATTCATAACATAATTTAATAAAATAACTCAAAACGTTTTTATATTTATTAAAATTTAGAGTTTTTTATTTTTATGAATTTATATTATTTTAAAATATTAAGCATAATTATAATATATATAAAAAACAGTAAATTATGATTTTTTACATTTTATGACTTGATTTAAATTTTTAACTATTTTTTATTTTTTTTAAAAATGTCAAATGATAAATTCTGATTGGGTGTAATAAATTTTTAAAAAAATAAAGGTTAAAAGAGTCAAGCTGATTAAAAATAATAAAATAATCGAAGTGAGAATTGTCCTGAGGTAGAAAGGTTAAAGCAACTTGGAAATTATTGATTGAAAAATAATGAAGGGTATTTGATTCGTCCTTGATCAGAAAGGCCAAGATTTACTTCCTTTACGAAGGTACAATTAGGGATGGCTTGAGGAAAGGTAGCCGTTACCCTGAAAATTCTAAATTATTATATATTTTAATTTTTTTTATATTTTTTATTAATAATTTAATTTTATCTTGTTAGAATTTTATACTCTCGTTTCGTCTTAAAATTTTACAAATTCGTCAACGGGTCCCATTGAAAAAGTTTAATATCAAGAGAGGATTGCGACAGGGTTGTCCCTTGTCCAATATGCTATTCAATCTGGCGAGGGAAGCTTTAAGTGGGTTAATCCGTAAAGTTGTTGCATTGGAGTTAATTTCCTATGTCGATAGGTAGAATTGGGGTATGTATGTCCCATATTCATTTTGCATATGATCTGATTATTTTTTTCGATACTAAGGTGAAGTCAATCAGAAATAGTAAGAGGTTGCTAAGAGTTTTTAAAGTGGCGTATGGCCTTAGCCTAAATGCTGGTAAATCAAAGTTATTTGTGGTGAATGTTGATGTTCATGTATATTCAAATGGGTTGATAAAGTTAAGTGCGATTGGAATAAATTTCCTACGATGTATTTGGGCCTTCCCTTGGGGCAGCGTAGGAACTCGGCTGAAGTGCAGAAGCTTGTTGTTTAGAAATTTTAATGTAGACTTGCTAGTTGGAAGAGGAAATTATTATCCTTCGGTGGTCGAATAACTCTGATGAATTCGATATTATCAAATCTTCTTGTGTATTACTTATCTTTATTTCAGATGCCAAGTGCATTGGTCGGTGAGCTAAATAAAGTCATTGCAAGATTCTTTTGGGGAGCAGAAGATGGGAGGGTATTCATTGGGTAAAGTGGGATAGGATTTGCAAAATTAAATCTCAAGATGAGTTAAGTTTCTTTGATTGAACTCTAATGAATAGATCATTGTTGAATAAGTGGCTCTGGAGGTACGATCGAGAACCTGAGTGCCTTTGGAGGAAAGTTATATATTCTAAATACGATCTTGATCAGAGTTCTTTACCTCCGATTTTGGTTCAAGCATCTAAAGCTTTGTGGGTTTGGTGTAACATCACTTCTCTGAGTAAGGAGGATAATATTTTTTCGCGCAATGTTAAAATTATTACTGGCGATAGGAGATCGATAGAGTTCTACGAGGATAAGTGGACAAAATTCCCTTTGTTTCGCCTACCGTTTCCAAGGATTTTCAATGTCGCCATTAAAAAATCTGATAAAATCTCTGATTTTGGGAAGAAGGTAAATGAAGTTTGGAGCTGGACTGTTGAGTTGAGGAGACCGCTTTTCGAGTGGGAGATTAATGTATAAAATGATTTTCTAAGTACTATTAGTTTTGCAGTGCTTGGTTGTAGTGAGGTAGACCGTTTGGATTGGGGTTTTACGTCAGGAGGTCTGTATTGTTCGAGGAGTTACTGTGTGCTGGCTTCGGATGGCGGGGTGCTGATGATCCTGTTTGGTCGCTAGTTTGGGCTAATTTGGTGCCGCCAAAGGTCGAAGCCTTTGTATGAAAGATAATTTTAGAAAGAATCATGACCCATGTGGAGCTTGGTAAAAGGGGTGTAGGGTCTGTGGGTTCACCTGTATGTGTGTTATGCAACAAGGAAATTGAAATGATTAATCATTTATTCTGCCACTACGAAAAGGTTTGGAGGATTTAGGTAAGGTGGTGTGGGCATTGGAAGCTAAATATGGTTTGTCCAGGTAATGCTAAATCGCTTCTTGTTAAAGGGTCTTATAAAGCGGTTTGGCACATGGCTTTTTTTGGGTTGATTTGGACCATATGTTTGAGTCGAAACGATATGGTGTTTAATGAGAAAAGATGGTGCGAAGATAAAGTGTTTTGAGATAGCCATTATGAGGATAGGTTTCTGGTGCAAAAGCAAGTGGCCATTAGTGTGCCCTTCGGTTCTTGATTTTGGTAGATGTCTCGATGCTATCGTTTCTCTTAAAAGTAGGATTGGGCAAGGCATTTTGGTAATCTTTTTGTGTCTTGTTTTGGATTGGTTTATGTTTTATTATTGCTAGTATTGGTGTGTGTTGGGTTGGTGTTGTTGAAAAATATAGGTCTTTGATGTGTTTGTTATGAGTTGTCAAGTAGAGTGGATGTTGAAGAATGTTGTGCATTGCATTGCATGAATTTGTTAAGATTCTGTTAAGAGTATGTTACAGAGTTGCTTGCAAAGTTGGTAAAAGAGGTGGTTAGAGTCGGTTGTTCAACCTTATATATAAGCACCCCTTGTATATAAGCTTTTCATTCTAATAAAAATGACTATGAGATTTTCTTTCCTTTCTTTCTTTATCAAGAATGTTTACATAATAGTTGTTTGACTATCTTAACATGGTATCATTCACCATATCCTGGAGGTTTTCTTTTCGCTGCGTGGTTCTCCTCTACTATAGGTTTTGTTTTGGTGCCTGAGCAAGATGCATCAGATCAGGTCTGTTGCTTCTGGTTTGTTTTTGTTGTGGTGAGAGTCATGGCTGATCCGCAGGCTGTCTCTCTGGTGAATTCCCCTGTGAATTCCTCAGTTTTTCTTCATAGTTTCTTCAGTGTTCAACATATTCCTAAACATGACACATTTAAACTTGCTGAAAATACCTATTTACTTTGGAAGCATCAAGTGTCTCTTATTCTTGATGGTTATGGTTTAATGAAATATATTATTCCTGATAGTGTTGTTCCGAGTGAGTAGATTACAAATAAGTTTGGTCAAGTTGAGGAAAATCCAGCCTTTGTCGTGTATTGACAACAACATAAATTGATAGCGTCTTGGTTATTGAAAACGGTTAGTGTGGATGTTTTACCTCATCTTACAGGGCTTATGTCTTCGCTTACTATTTGGAATGCGATAGCACGATTGTTTGGAGCTAGATCTAGTGCTAAAATTTCTACACTTAGACATAATTTTCACTCTCAACGAAAGGTTGGATCGTCTGTAAGTGAGTATTTAGCAAAGGTAAAGTCTATATGTGATATGTTGAATGCAGCTGGCTGTGTTGTTACTGAGCATGAGTATGTTAGTGTTGTGCTTGCTGGGTTGTCCATGGAGTTTGAGTCTATTATTGCTATTGTATCTCGTGAAGTTTTATCGTTAGATGTGCTCACTGAGACGCTTCTTGATTTTGAAGCTCGGCAAAAGCTTTTTCTTAGTGATGGTATTTTAGCTAATATGACAGTTCGTTCGAGCGATACTCGTGTTGGTGATGTACCTGTAAAGATTTTTCTTGAAGGAGATATGCCTGAGAAACAATCTTCTTAGATAAGAGGGAAACAAGGTAATGATTATCGTGGGCGAGGTCGAGGAAGATTTAGTGGCTTAAATCGACCTCAATATCAGTTGTGCGGTAAGTTTGGTCATACTGTTCAAAAGTTCTATCATCGATTTAATAAGGAATTTACTGGAGTCACTACTAGTGAGGCTCTGAATGGTGATGCTCGGAAGTGATAATCGAGTTCAAATGATGATAGTCACTCGTCTTCTGCTAGAGTGCAAGCTTACACCTATTTTGTGGCTATTTCTTATTCTACTTATCTATCTTGTTTGGTATATCCACCTTCTCCATATCCTGGAGTTCCAGGGATGTCAACTCCGTTTTATCATGGGTTTTCTTATTCCTCGTTTGGATCTTTGCCTGCTGATACTCGATTTAGTTTATCCACTCTAAATGTGTCATCAACAATATTTGTTTCTGCCTTACCTGGTGCTTCTTCAAGTGTGTCAACTCAGTTTACTACTGCTAATGCTCTTTGGTATCCTGATACTAGTGCCACTCATCATGTTTCAAATGATCTTTTAGTATTTGACTCAGGTACTGCCTATACAGGTAATAATACCCTTCTCATGGGTAATGGTAAGGGTGTTTCGATCACTCATATTGGTCAAGGTTGCTTGCAGTCTAGTTTCAAGCCTTTGATCTTGCAAAATATACTTCATGTTCCTGATATTAAGAAGAAGTTGTTGTTCGTCTCTCAATTTACATGTGATAATAACGTGTTTCTTGAGTTTCACCCATTTGAATATTGAGTGAAGGATGCTCAGACTAGGATCATTCTGTTGCAAGGGAAGCTCACAGATGAAGGGTTGTACCAGTTACTTCTTTGTGTTGAAAAGGAACCTCGATGTCTTGTGAATAATATGTCAAAATCGCAAGATCTTTTGGACTTTTGGCATAGACTTTTAGGCCATTCTTCTGTTAAGACTGTGAAGGCTGTTATGAAATCATGTAATGTGTTTTCTGATGCCAATAATTTGTCTCAAGTTTGTACTGCTTGTTTGCAAGGCAAAGCTCACAAGCTGTCGTTTTTTAGTTCATTGATTGAATATACAACTCAATTTCAATTAGTTGTCTCGGATGTGTAGGGACCAACACCTTTTACTTATTATGATGGTTATATATATTATGTGTCTTTTATTGACATTTTTAGCACACATACTTGGCTCTATTTTCTTAAGCGTAAATTTAAAGTGGGGCAATGTTTTGTTAATTTTTATAAAATGGTTGAAGTTCAGTTTGGACAGAAAATCAAGGTTGTGCAAAGTGATGGTGGTGGTGAATATCAACACTTCTTGCGTTGTTTCTTACTCATGGAATTCAACATCGACTTTCATGTTCAAATACATCAGAGCAGAATGGAAAGGCAGAGTGAAAACACATACATGTGGGTGAAATGGGATTGACTTTGTTGGCTCAAGAAAATTTTCCTCTGAAGTTTTGGAGCCATGCATTTACAACAGCTATTTATTTGATAAATCGATTACCAACTGATGTTCTAGCTGGTAACTCCCTTTTTGAGATACTCTATCAAACATCACCTGATTATTCTGGTTTCAGAGTGTTTGATTGTGCATGCTTTCCGTTCCTAAGGCCTTTTAATAGGCACAAGCTGAAGTTTCGATATCGGCAATGTGTGTCTCTCGGGTACAACTCATCTTATAAGGGTTATAAATGCTTGGATGAGAATGGTCGAATATTTTTATCTCACCATGTAATTTTTGATGAGACAATGTTTCCCTATAGTGTTTACAAGGTTGTTGATAAGCATGGTGATGCTTCGTGGAGTTTTCAATGGAGTGTTGCATGTGGTTGTTGTTTCACAAGATCAGTCTCTGGTTGACAGAGGTGCTGATGTTGTGCATTTGACTCCAGTTCAAGGTGTTTGTAATGCTAATGAATAGTGGTTTTACCTACCCCTAATGTTGTAACTGATCAAGGGTTGACTACTACTAGTGTTAATGAGTTGACTAATGATGTAAATGAAGTATTCATGCAAGAGGAGGAACATGGTTCTAGAAGTGACGTGATTGCATTGGACAGAGTGCCTACTGTATCAAAAGAGAATGAGGTGGTTTTGATTAGAGTTGATAGAGAGTTTTATTCACGTGAAGTCATGCCTGAGCCAGTTGCTTCAATGGACAATGTACATATTTTAAGTGATACAAATCTTAATGTTCATCATATGATTACCAGAAGTAAACGAGGGATTTGGAAACCAAAAATATTTCAGGTTGCTAGATCTGATCGAGAGCCTCGCAATATAAATGAGGCTTTAATGTATCATCATTGGAAGGCTGCTGCGCAAGCAAAATATGATGCTTTGGTTCAGAACAAAACTTGGTCGCTTGTTCTTCTTCCTACTAATAGGCGAGCAGTCACTTGCAAGTGGTTGTTTAAGGTGAAATGAAATGTCGATGACTCAGTAGCGAGGAATAAAGCTCGTCTTGTGGCAAAGGGCTTTCTTCAGTAACCTAGTGTTGATTTTCATGAAGTTTTCAGTCTTGTAGTTAAGCATTCCATAGTACGGATTATTCTTTTGCTTGCTCTGACTCGTGGTTGAAAGTTACGATAAGTTGATATTAATAACGCTTTTTTAAATGGGATTCTTACTGAGGAAGTGTACATGATTAAATCACCATGTTACAAGGAAGGTGATGGTAACATTGTTTGTAAACTTCACAAGGCCATTTATGGGCTTAAGCAAGCTCTTAGAGCTTGATTTGAGCGATTCTGTATGTATTTGGAGTTTGAGGGTTTTGTTTTAGAAAAATTTGAATTATCCCTTTATGTTCACAAGTCAACTTCCAGTGTTATATATTTGTTGGTATATGTTGACGATATTATTCTCACTGGAAATAAACCTGATGAAGTGCAACTAGTTATTAACAAGTTGAACAAACAGTTTTCGTTGAAGGGTCTTGGTTCTTTGAGATATTTTTTGGGGGTTGAGGTTTGTTATGAGGCATGCAATATTGTGTTGAGTCAACAAAAATATATTGGTGATTTGTTACAGCATAGTGGCTTTACTGGTTCCAAGAGTCTTCCGACGCCCATGGTGTCAAGTTGTAAGTTGTCAGTTAAGGATGAATCTAATTTTAAAGATGTTTCTTACTACAAAAATATAGTTGGTGCCTTGCAATATGTTGTCATTACTCTGCCTGATGTGGCGTTTGCAATCAATCGAGTATGCCAGTTCATGCAATCTCCACTTAATACTCATTTTCAAGCTGTGAAGCGAATTCTGTAATATCTTCAAGGTACTATTGATTTTGGTTTACGTTTCTCACCTTCCTTAAGATTGACATTAACTGGTTTTGCTGATGCCAATTGAGGGTCGGATGTGGATGATCGGCGCTCTACTTTTGGTTATTGCATTTACTTTTCTGGGAACTTAGTCTCATGGAGTTCTCGAAAATAACAAGTTATAGCCAGATCTACTGCTGAGGTTGAATATCAGAGTGTTGCGTGTATTGCAGCTGATATGGTATTGCTTCATTCCTTGCTTACTGAGTTGCATTTTGTTCTATATGGTACACCTACATTATGGTGTGACAATTCGAGTGCTATTGTTGTATGTGCTAACACAATTCTTCATTCTAAATTCAAACATGTGGAACTTGATTTGTTCTTTGTTAGAGAGATGGTTGCTGTTGGAAAATTACAGGTTCATGATGTTCCAACAGTTGAGTAGGTTGTTGATATTCTAACTAAACCATTGTCTGCTTCTTTATTCCTGAAGCATAGACAACAGCTGTTGATTGTTCAACTCAAGGATAAATTGTTGTTTCATGGGTTAAGCAGTAAGGATATTGTTGAAGTTGAAGAATGATGAAGGAATGATGAAGGCTTTAACAAGTTGTCAAGTAGGATGAATGTTGAAGAATGAAGGTCTTTGATGTGTTTTGTTATGAGTTGTCAAGTAGGGTGAATGTTGAAGAATGTTGTGCATTGCATTGCATGAATTTGTTAAGAGTTTGTTACAGGGTTGCTTGCAAAGTTGGTAAAAGAGGTGTTATAGTCGGTTGTTCAGCCTTGTATATAAGCACCCCCTTGTATGACTTAAAATGCAACTTTTCATTCTAATAAAAATGACTGAGATTTTCTTTTCTTTCTTTCTTTATTATGAGTGTTTACATAATAGCTGTTTGGCTATCTTAACAGGTGTAGCCTTTTCCATTGGTCTGTTGTTTTTAAGTTTTGATTGTGCGGGCTGTGTTAGGGGCTGGTTTAAAGCTTTGAGTGATGGTGTAGTTCCTTTTTGGTGTTTGGTTTTGGGTTTGGTGGTGGTTAGCTATCCTGGGTTTGTGTTAATTGTTTTGTTGTTGTGGGGAGAGTGGTTTTGGTGGTGGCAATGTTTTTTGTTTTTGGCCGATGTTATCTGCTGCGAAAGTTTTTGTTCTGCAGTTTTGGCTTTGGTTTGTTGTTGTTTTGGTGATTGACGTTGTCTTTCTGGTGTTGTGACTATAGCTTTTGTTGAGTGTTGAAGAAAGGTGGTATGGCGTCCACGTCGGTGCTGTAGTGAGATTTGAATGGTATTTGATGGGATTCAAATTGGATTGGTTGTAGTCGCTTGGTCGGATGGTAATCGGAGCCATTCTTCGTTGCGTCCAGCTTGTACTATCAGATTTCTCCTTATCGTGTATTATTAATTGTATTGAGTGTGCTGGAGTTTTGGAATTTCTTTTTATACTTAGTCTTAGTGTTTCGAATGGGTCGTTGTTTTACGTTTTTGTTATTGTGGGGTGAGAGTTGCAGTCCTTTGTGTTGCTTTGTTTTCGACCCGTGCGGTCTATTGTTGGGCATTGTTGCTATTTGAGTGGGTGTTATCAGGTTGTATGACATGGGGTTTGTCCCCTATGGCTAGTTTTTCATGAGATTTGTTTCGAGTTGTGGTGGGTCGGAGTTTCTTTCGCGATATTGCTTCGACAATAACGTGGTGCACTATTTTTCCTCTAATTAGGTTTAGGAAATTTTTTTAACAAAGTTCCGTCTTTATTGTGTATTTTATGTTTACATCTCTAATACAATACAAATCATCCCTTTTTCAAAAAAAAAAAAAAAATCTACGTTGGTCACTTATTACAATATAGGACTTACGAGAGGATACAGTTTATTAGCAACTTGGAATGGCCTTAATGGTGTTGCCCTTTCGCCTTATGCTTTCACTTTTGCCATTCCTGAGAATAAGAAAAGTGAAAATGTGCTAATCATCAAACGCCAACATGAATTTTCATGACAGATATAAAACCAAAAACAAAATGCAACTAGTCTTGTTGATTAGTAATTTAGTCATGTAGCTGCAACATGCAGAATGATTGAATGAACATCAATCCATGATATTGTCAACGGCTTGTAAAATCACTTTGATTTTAAGTTTCCCTACGTATTATTATGCATCTATTCCCATTGCAACCAATGCTGGAAAATCATTAAACAGCTTACTTTCAAAATTCATCTTGTTTTTAAAGGCTTAGTTTTTGGCCTCGTTAATTGGCTACCGAAACCGTTGAAGATTTGAAGCACAAATGTGTAGGGCAGCAGCAGAAATCTCCTTATCAACCTATAGAGAGACGAACGCAAGATCTTATATTAGTGGACGACCTTCCAAAATTTTATGAGATACAAATTTATAAAATTATAAGAGGTGAAAATAGATTATCAATTATAACTATAAAAAAATATTTAAAATATACACTAATTTAAAATTTTCAATAGATCAACTATCTCCACTTGTACCTTCGAATATGGTGAAATCATTTTCCTTGTAAGGGAAGGCCATCTATAATTGTTAAAAGATCAGTCCTAAGAACCTGCGATAATCATCATTAGGAAACCAATTACCTCTTCTTCTTTTACCTTCTCAACTCATCATTATGTTTCTTTACACTTTTTTATAAGTATAATGCCAATATTAGCCCCTAATATTTATCAAAATCATCTTTTGACCTTTTTTTTTGGAGCATTTTGATCCAACGTTTTATTTTGGGAGCAAAAAGTCTCTTCTTTGGATAAAAATTATTAGTTAAGATTAACGCTCTAAAATATGAACTTTTTATTTTAAAATGAAACATTGAGGGCCAAAATACTTAAGAATAAGAGTTAAAGTGACTATTCAATTTAACGTCATGAGCTTTTTTTTGTGTGAAAGAAACGGTGTAGTCAAAATATTCTAAAAAAGAATAGAGTCCAAAATAACTATTTTAGTAAATATTTGAGACTAATTTTGATATTATGACTTTTTTATTTTGAGAGTTGTTATTTGTCCAGAATTTGTTTAGAAGCATCAAAATGATAGTCTCACTATATTTTTTTTTATTAATTTGAGATTAGTACATGATAATATTTATTCAAATAATACTCTTGATCATTTGGCATTAAATACTCACACTATTAATATTCATGATGTTAAATCTGGAATCTCAAAAATAACAATAATTCCTTTAAATTTCATAAGAAAATATTTTTTTTAAAATCATCAACTTCTAATTTACTTGAAAATGAAATTATGTTTAATTTTTCATAGAAAACCTTTTAAAAAAAGGGAACTTCCCCCCAAATTTCACATCATTTTAATGAAATTTATCATTTTAAAATGATTTTACGAAAATTAATTTTTATAATGAAATCATACAAAATTATAATTTTGAAATAAATAATTTCCAAAATAACTAACGTAATTTAGATCTTTTAATTTTTTTATATTTTAAATATTTAACTATTGCGATTTAAAAAATTATCTTATTGAACCACGTGTAAACTTAAAATTTATTTCATTTTAAAATAAAACGTCATATTGAAGAATTTTTAAGATTAATATATATTATATAGAAACCTTAAGGCGCAAAGTAGTATACAGGTAATGTGGTTTGTAACATAAAAGTATAAATTTTGTAGAGGTCATTGTCTAAATAATTATGTCTGTTATGGTTTAGTTAGTTTTGGTGATTTTCCCAAAAAATCACCCTATACCCATTTTTCTCTTGTCAGACACCGTTCAGACTATATTTCTCGATCTAATACCCTCTGCAGAAAGGTGCGCCCCTGCAGTGCGCTTTACGCTAATCTGACGCTAAGTGGGGTAAGGCGCGCCCCCTGCAGCGCGCCCCTGCAGCGCGCCTTATGCTGAGTTGGATACACGTGACTAAAGCGCGACCCCTGGGGTGCGCCTTACGCCACGTAGGGCTATATCACGATGCAGGGGTCGCGCCTTTCAATTATCACACATGCATAATGTAAGGCGCGATAGCATAATTTATCCGGCTTTAAAGCATCGTCTCTCCGTTATAAATAGCTCTCTCCCCGTATACTCTCTCACAATTCCCTCTCAACCGAGAAATTAATACAACAATCCTTTCAACCAGTAAATAACACCCGACAATCCTCTTATATTTGATTCAGAAGTTCGTTCGATCTTTCGTTATAAGATAATTTTGTTATAATATTTTTTATAATTATATATGATTATTTGAAAAAATATTATACTAATTGTTTTCAATTAATTTTTGTGTTTGTAAAATTGGAAAGCGGGAGCATACGTCGAAATATTTTTGCGGTGCAGGTAATAATATAAAATTATATTATTTAAATTATTTACGTTTATGTGTAAAATTATTATTGTGTTATATTTTCGTTCATATATTATTTATTTAATTAGGTTTGTTTCAGTTGTTTTTTTGTATATATAATATTGTCGCACTTTTAAACTCTAAGAATGACACGACTTTCAGCTATTGTTTATTATGATGGAGAAATTCGAGAAGATGAAACCGGCATTGTTTCGTATAAAATAAGCGTGTTAAAATATCATTCAAGAGAAACATAACTCTTGAGGAACTGATAATAAAGATTTCGAGGAAGGTTCATGTTGGAAGTAGTAGAAGAATGTCGTTGTTCAGTACAGATTTCCAACGTCATTGTTGCCATTACCTTATACAACGTTTGAACTATCGAACAATTATGATGTTGAAATGATGGTTGGTTCTCAAAGTAATTATTCATACGCCGATATTGAGATGCATGCAAAGTTTATTCAAGTGCGTGCTAGTCGGGGTCAGCCATTAAGCTCCCACCATGGGCTGGCTGAACAAGTTGATCAAGTTGACAGCCCGACTACAGTAATGTGTAATGATTTTAATGTCATAATGGGAAATTCGCATCATGGTGCTGTCACATAAACTTCAATGGGGAGACATTCATCAGTAACTCCTTACGATATGTACCGAGGTGGGTCCATGAACAATCTATATGGCAACATCGCATCCAGTTCAAGGGGAATACATTCATCTGTAAATTTCTTTGACCTTAATATGGAGATGCCATCGACGCAACAATCTGTGCAGTTTCTATTTGACACGATGGCTTCAAGCTCCAGGGGGAGGCATTCGACTGCGAGTTTTTTCGATCTCAATGTCGACATGCCTTCTAGTTCAAGGGGAAGGCATGCAAGTAGTAGGTTATTCGACCTAAATGTGGAGAGCATGGAGGAACCATCATCTCCACCAGAAGAACTGCTTCGTGAGCCTGGTGCGGATGGTACTGAGACTGGACTATTCATTCACCCATAATTACTGCAATTCAACTCCGATGATAATGATGATGTAGATGAAGTTCCCTCAAATGTGACACAAATTGACCCTCCAGCACACATGTATGAAGCTGATTATGTGCAATGTATGCCTCATCTCGATGACTATGGATATTACTCATCAATAAATAATGGTGAATTATCTTTAGGCATGGAGTTTTCAAGAAAAGAAGAAGCGATGATGGCTATAAAAAATTACAATATCCGTAATTATGTTCAATCCAGAGTTGACCACTCCACGATATAAAAATATGTATGTCACTGTACCCGACACGAAAATGGATGCAATTGGATGGTTCGCATATCAAAGAGGAAGAGGAAAAACAATAGATGAGAACTAACAATATACAACGGTCCTCACACATGTTGTGCTGGAGGGATCAACCAAGATCATCCAAACTTGGACTCTGAAGTGATCTGCCAAGTCATAATGCCCATGGTAAAAGCATGCTCCCATATAGCTATTGCTGTGTTGATTTCAACTATACAATCGCAATATGGGTATACTGTCTCCTATAAAAAAGCTTGGTTGGCAAAACAAAATACCATTGTCAAACTTCATGGCGAATGGGATACATCTTATAACAAACTTCCAAGTTGGTTTAGGCTGGTGCGGAGGTTGAATCCTGGGACAATTTTGGACTTCGAAACCTCCTATGCATACCATAATGATCAAGTTCTTCGCGATCGATGCCAATTCTACCAGTTTTTTTGGACTTACCCACAGTGTGTTAATGCTATCAAATACTGCAAGCCTGTGGTCCATATCGACGAGACTTTCTTGTATGGTAAATATAAGCAAGTTTTATTATTGGCAGTTGTCCAAGATGGTAATTGCAACATTCTTCCAGTTGCTTTTGCTCTTGTTGAAGGAAAAAATATAGATTCTTGGGTTTTTTTCCTCCGAAACTTACGTGCACATGTTATCACGAGGGAAAAAATCTGTGTCATTTCAGATCGCGGAGCTGGGATCAAAGCAACAATGGAGTCTTTGGGTCCAATATGGCAACCACCCTTTGTCCAACATAGGTATTGTATCCGACACATTGCTACGAACTACCATGGAAGGTACAAGAAGAATGATGAGCATCAATTACTTGTGCGCATGGGTAAGTGAAACTGATGTAGTTTGTTTTCTTTCGATCATTTTAATTTTGCAAAGAAACAAAGTTAGTAAGTTCTACATTTTTTGATCAGGTTACGAACTACTTCCTCAAACATTTGAATCCATGCTTCAAGATTTGCGGACAAAGAATGAGGAAGGATACGATTACATCAGCCTCATCGATAAAGAAATATGGACAAACGCATATGATGGTGGATATCGATATGGACACATGACGACCAACTTGGCTGAGGCAATAAATTCGACCTTAAAGGGTGCACATCACTTACCTGTAGCGGCTTTGGTAAAAACTAAATATTTTTTTTGGGGTGCTTTTTGTGAAGCTCGGGGGACAAGCTCAAACCTGGATGCAAGGCGGTCATGTCTATCACCCTAGATTAGTTGCAGATCTACAAAAAAAAAATTATTGCATCAAATGGAATATCTGTAACAAGCATCTCTAGAACACATGCATTGTTTCGTGTCACAGAGTTACTGCGACCTCTTCAAGGGATTGAAGGTGTGTCGTTAAGAGTAAATCTACGGGACAGATGGTAATGATAAAGACCCTGATGAGGTTCAGAATTAGGTTCCGATTGTACCAAATCCGAGTTTATTGAGGGAGCGTGGTCGTACAAAATCCACTCAAATTCATTGTGATATGGATATTCGAGAAACATATAGACATGACAAAAAATGTGGGAATTGTAGAAACTCATGACACACTAGGAGAACATGTCCACTTCTGTTGTCATCAAGTAACAATTGATGAGGAACTGATGTACTTGTTTATCAAATAATAATTCTTGTACTTTAATTTGCATTTATTTAAAGTTAATGTCATTCGATAACCGCTGATGAAGATTAAAAAATGATACAAGAAAACGAGATTGGACGTTGGTGTTATATGTGATTATAATAAAAGAGATAATAAGTGACAAACTTAAGAAAGTTATCAAACACAATTATTAAATTTTATCAAAATAATAATATTTTGGTATTTGAATATAATTCTAAACAACAAACTTAAATAAGTATTAATTGGTAAAATAACCAAATTACGCTCACTGATATTAAATGGTAATAAACAAAATTATTAAAATAAATTAAGAAAAAGTCCAACAAAATAAACAAAATAAATTTTAAAAATCCAACCAAATTAACAAATAAAGTAAGTATTTAATGATAAATAATAAAAAAATTACAATAAAAAGTCCAATAAACAACTAAAAACAATATAATAAAAAAACAAAATCTATCGATGTCTGCGGTGCGAATGTGTTCCACAGGGCGGTGGCTGTCGGTCTCGAGGAGGATTTCTTCGTATAACTGGTTGTGAGTCCTCAATCTCATCATCATCATCGTCATCGTCGTGAGCAGATACATTTTGTTGATGAGGAGCTGATGACGATATAGCACCTCTATAGAATAAAGACCCTGGAGGTGTATGACTGACTATCCCACCAGCCTGCGAAAATTGGAAAAACTCATAAAACCCAGACATTGATAAGTGTGAAAACTATACATGAGGTGTCTGTGCGGCGATCATGGGTGATGAGGCTGCACCTGCCAAATAAACAGCATATGAACCCCAAGTCAGATCTGCAAACATAGACCCATAATATCCTCCAGGATGAGTCATATAACTCTGTGACGGTGGCGGCGGCGGGGTCATAAAACCAGGTGAAGACAGCGGCGATGACATCTGGTAAGGGTAAGGCGGTGGCATCATATATGGCTGCGGTATGTAAGCCGCTACTGACGGTGACTACTGTGAAAGTCCTGCTGGTGCAGCTGAGGACGAACCGAAAGCACCTACTCTCCATCCACGAGTCGGGGGATGATGGTGCTGTGACGGTGAACGTCTCTGTCGACGTCGTTAAAAGATCCACCCTCGTGAATCCTCGGAAAGCAAAAACAATTTTCTGTTACTGTTGAACCACTCATAATAATCATTACCACCCATCAATAGGTCATCATAAATGGGCTCTCTATGGGGAAGGCACCGATGTCGTTCCTCCCACAGCACGACCCACTCATGATTCTTCACCAGCCAGTCTGTATCCGACTTGCCGAGTCGATCTGTGCTATGTAACTAGTCCATATTGCGAGGTGCTTCCGAAATTGGTTGAAAACAACTAAATTGCTGGAGCACACGATCAATGGAGTGCCACTCGACAATCGCATAACAGATCAAAGGGACCATCGCCATCCAAACATCTGATGGACCCCTTAACTCAGGTGGGATCGCCATCATCACATCATCATTAGAATATGGCTCCCATTCCAACTAAAACAAATATATATAATTTTTATCAAAATAAAAATCTAATTATATAACTATAATCTAAAATCGATTTTTAAACATAAAAATGCATACCTGTGTGTCAGCCTTCTGATCGATTAGCACCCTAATTTTTTTCTAAATCATCAGGTAGCTCCTGATGATTTTTTCTGTCAGTAGACCACCTATTCAAGGAAAAACTTTATTATACACTGTATAAAATGATTAATATACGAAATCAGTTTTATAATTACCTCAATAGTAGAGGAAATACGAATGGGTTCTTCACAAGGGACATAAAAAGGCCGTACCATGCCAAGACGCAGCAGAAGGAGACATCTGTCGATAGCATTTTTCTGTAGTCAGTCGCTCGACACATCTCTCTATACATGAAAGCCAAAACTGCTGAGCCCCAACTGAGTGATCCAGCCAGATGAAAATCACTAAGATGTTACAACCACATACAGTGAACTTGGTTGCGCGATTTGTCTAGCATCAACAACCCTCCAATCAGCTGCAGTATGCATGCACGTGTATACATTTTAACTTCATCATCAGAGGCGTCTGCGCTCAACTCCTGAAAATTGGCATCTAACCAATTTAACGGTATCCGACCACCGTTAAAATTTTTCGGGACACGTCCTAGATAATTCCGGCATAAAGCAGTCTAGAAACCGTACGCCATCCCTGATATCACATCTCCATCCACGGAAGCCCCAGGTGCATAGAAACATCCTCAGTGTAATCGTGCACTCTCCGCAGAAGATGGAATGTGTGGGTCTCCGACCTCCACCGCTCCACAAAGGCAGAAATAAGGTATGGTTCTATCATACAGTGACCTTCATATCTACCTACGTGACCGAATCCAACCTCTGCTAAATACGGCCAGACACGGGTAGGTATCGCTAACTTAAGGTTCCTAATAAAATGATCTAATATACAGTCTCTCTCCTAAAATGTAAATAATTACAAAAAGTAATTTTTAAACTAATAATCATGCATTAAATAAATAAATAAATTATTACTAATAATTTAAATTAAATTAAAACGTTAAAATGTTACCGTATCAGCAAAATGTCGAGATATATGATTTTCATCTAAGCGATGTAGACCGCTTTCCATTTTATATCTGCAAAAAAAAAAATTAATTAAATAAATATAAAAAAATTTAAATAATTAAATAAATTACTAAAAAAATACTAAATATAATAAAATATACCTTAAACAGTTTAAGAGAATATAAGAGTATTTGAGAGAAGTTGAGAGGATTTGGTGATGAAAGTGATTAAGAATGGAGTTATTTATAGGGAGGGGATGAGGTGTGAACGGCCGGGGTAGTTGGGTAATTAAAGCTAAGGCGCGATACAGGGGGCCCGCCTTTCTGACGCGTGTCAGAATTAAGCAAAGCGCGGCCCCTGCACCGTGCTATAGCCCTACGTGGCGTAAGGCGCACCCCAGGGGCCACTCTTTAGCCATGTGTATCCCAACTGACCATAAGGCGCACTGCAGGGGGCGCGCCTTACCCTACGTGGCGCCAGATCAGCGTAAAGCGCGCTGTAGGGGGCACTCCTTTCTGCAAAGGGTTTTAGATCGGGAAATATAGTCTGAACGGTGCCTGACAGGGAAAAAAAGGGGTATAGGGTGATTTTTTGGGAAAATCGCTGTTAGTTTTCATATTTTATAGAATATAAGCTAAAAATAGATATTAGTATGTTATATTTTTTAATAGTATGAGTAATTAGAAGTAATATTTGTTTAAATTTTTATGAAATTATTGACAACGTACACATACCTTACAAACATAGCTGCTTGAACTCAGGACTTGTACGGAAAATGACATCCCTTTACCATTGAAGCCACTTGATAGGTCCCCTAAGTATTTATCTTTGTAGACACTCATTTTCTTCCAGATTTTTTTTTTAATTTTTTAATTTATTTTTAATTTTTTTACATACATATATATATTATTGTAGTATATTTTTTGAAAATATATATAATATATAGTTTTTAAAACATTTTGAAAACTTATATAATATATAGTTTTTAAAACATTTTGAATATATATATATAATATAGTTTTCAAACATTTGAAATATATATAATATAGTTTTCAAATCATTTTGAAAATATATATATATAGTTTTTAAAACATTTTGAAAAAATATATATAATATATAATTTTCGAAACATTTTGAATATTTTTTAAAATATTTTGAATATATATATAAGATATAGTTTTGAATATTTTGAAAATATATTATATTATATGATTTGAAAATAATTATTTTGAAAACGCATATATGAATATAATTTTTTTATTATATATTATATTAATATTTTTATATATTATTATTTAATTTTATTTATTTACTTTTTTTTATTGTTTTTTGGTATAGGGTCCAATAATTCAGTCCAGGTAGTAGGGGTAGACGAGAAAAAGGTTACTAACCTGGGAGTCCCTTCAAAGGCAACAAGAACAAGATGGCAAAGCGATAGCTGAAACGGGAGGTCATTGTTGATGAACTCAAGAAACAGGCTTCAGATAGTTCCTATCGATGGAGGGCTCCAATGGTGTTTCTGTTAGGGAACAGACTCAGCAGAGAGTGAAAACTAGAGATGCAGTCATTTGAGACTTCTTGGCACAAGTACAAAAATCAACTTAGATAGGTCGGAACGGTTCGACAAGGTGTTCAACCAGTGACAGAATAAGGTAGAAGATGAATTAACCAGTCAGAAGATGTTCGGGGTCTAAAAGAATATACAATTAAAATGTTTTTTTTCTCTTAAGAAATAACACTTTTGTCCCCAATAAAGATTATTTATAGTAATAGACGTGTTTTTGGATCAATGCCTCGAATATTTCATGCATCATGCATTTACACACATTTTGCATTTATTATTGTTCTTTATTTCTTTACATTCACATCGACTAACAGAAGATGACTCATCAAAAAAGGGAACAAATTCTGGATATACCACCTCAAGCATTGGACACACCTCATCCACATAACACCTGCTCAAAGAAGAAGAAGGTGTTAGCCAAAATCGCTCAACTCGAAGAGAACATGCTAAGGCTGTAAAAAGAGTTAGAAGAAAAATAAGCAGGGACAATCAGAGTACTCTGGATATAATCACGAAGAGCCAAGAGTCCTTGGTCAATCAAATTGTGGCCAAGTTATCTGGCATCCATCAAGCAAGTGCACCTGGGGCAGGTTCGTCGAAAAGGGTAGCTATGTCACCTACCCTGCAGGTGGTTATATCACCTGGAATCTTACTTGAACTTCGATGGGACTCATCCGTTGCAAAGGTGAAAACCCCATTTTTTGCAAAGACACAGACTGTTGTATCTAACCCCGAGAATAATACGGGTTATTACCATATACCAGATTTAGACGAAGATGACGACAAGGCAAAAAAGAGGAGAAAATCAAGTATTTAGAAGACCAAATGAATGTAGTTAAAGGAGACCATGACTACCATGAAGTCGATGCCACGGAACTCAGTAGTCCAGACTTGGTTCTTCCTCCGAAATTAAGTCCCCAGAATCCGAGAAGTTCGATGGGAACAGCTGCTCATATGCCCACATCATCTTGTTCTTCCGAAAGATGACATGATATGTAGGAAATGACCAACTCCTGATTCATTATTTCCAGGAGAGTCTGTCGGGCTCATCCATCCAGTGGTACAATCAGCTAAGCTGATCCCATATTAAGACTTGGAAGGATTTAGCCAAGTCGGTTCTAGAACAATACAAGCACGTCAATGAGATGAGGCCAGATCGAGTTATGCTATAAATCATGGAGAAGAAGCATAACGAAAGTTCAGACAATATGCACAGAAATGAAGGGATTTGATTGTGCAAGTTCATCCACCCTTGGATGATAAGGAAACCTAAAAGCTCTTTATGAAAACACCAACGGATCCTTACTTCGGGCACTTGGTTATAATCACATCCGGTAATTTTTTGGACTTAATCATGGCAGGGAAATGGTAGAAACGACCATAAAACAAGGCAAGATTAAGGATGGGGAGGCCAGTAAGAAACCTTCTATGAAGGAGATGGATGAAGAGATTAACAACATCAACACCAACCACACCAATAAAGGTGTTACAGTCTCCAACCCAAAATCAACTACAGATGTATCGTCAGGTACTTCTAGATAAGATTCTAGAGAACCTAGGAAGGAAATGGAACATTTTGACCCTATTCCCATGACCTACAAAAGCTTTATCAATAACTTTTTGACACCCACGTAATGTCACCATATCCGGTGGAACCCATGAAAGCCCACATACCCAAGGTGGTATGATGAGAATGCTCATTGTGAATATCACAGCGGTGTCTTAGGGTACACTATTGAGAACTGTTACGCATTCAAGAGACTCGTTCAAAAGATGCGTAACAAGAACTGGATCGACTTCAACAACTTGGGGGCATCCAAGCGAGGAAGAAGATCATTTCATCATTTGTAGCATTTTGTTAAATTTGTTTTTAATCTTTTTTCATAAGTTTTTTTGTAAGGACATTTAAATAAATTTATGTTACTTTAAAGATGGCGATCAATGAATCAAATGATGACTATTTTTGTAAGCAATGAGTATTTTTTAGTTCGAATAGAACTTTAAACTGAAACATTTGAGTCCAAATGGGACTCTAAATTTGTCTAAAAATAGTCAATCACTAGGCTATTTAAACGCATGTAAATCAACAAGAAAGAACAGGGAAACTGATAATTAGAAAACCAGACTAGAAAATGGTTGCTAGAAAGTTCCTGGTTCGCCACGACGACTCAACGTTTACCTTCGATTATGACACTGATGACAGTTTTAAAGTGTTTCAGTTCCAGCTCTTCTCCCTCACTTCAATTCCTCCTGATGAGCAAAAGATCATTGGGGAAGATAATGGCCATATGGTATTAGACAACTCCGATCTGGCCGCTATTTCAGAGAAGCTGCAATTGCTGTCGATCTCCGCTGAGGTTGCGAGAAAGGCAGAGAAACTAGAAGAAATGACGAGTAGCACCACCGACGCTAGTGTTATGTCTGATGAGGAATTGGCGCAAATGTTGCAGGCAGAGGAAGAAGCATTTTTGCTTCAACAATATGTAGCTTTTGACAACAGTAAGGAATTTGAACAGAAAGTTCAACCCTATATTAACCAAGTTCTCTTGTATGAGGATCCTGCACGCAAAGAAAAAGCTCGAAAGATGGTTCGTGTGGATAATCTTGAGGAGAAAGCACTCGTTTCTTTGGCCAAAGAGTGTAAGCCTTTTTTTAGCTTTGCAAGTGTTCTAGAAATGAAAAAGAGGAGGGGTTTTTTTTTAAAATATTTGGTTAATCATACGTCAAGTCTCTATTTTACATAACTTTGCTTTGGTCATTTGTTTTAAGGTTTAATCACTCATTAATCCCCTTACCTTTGTTGTTTATTCATAAATTGATCACTTAATCTTCTTTTATTTTTTTTATTTTGGCTCACTGTTTCATTTTATTTTAATTTAGTCACCATTTTTGCCACATTATTTATTTCAAATCTGCTACTGTTATTTTATTTTGGTCTTTTAAATTTTATTTTTACTGTTTTAGCCTCTTAACTTTCTGTTTATACTATTTTAATCCTTTAATTTTCTGTTTGTGCTATTTTGGTACTTTAAATTTCTTTTCTTTTTAATTTCTTTCATTCCTTTTATTTATTTTTCTATTTCGATCTTAATACTAACTCTTTGTTTTGTTTTTTATTTTTAAAATTTATTTATGATCTTTTTTAGGACATTTTCAACGATCAAAGGTAATTAATTGAATTGATTTTTAAATTTTAATTTTCACAATTAAAGACAACTGACAAACTAATTGATCCGAAAGGGCAGTACAAGGGTAATCCTTCCTTAGTTGTAACGGACTCCCGAACCATACACATTTCCGGTAAAACGCTGATCAGGTAAGATGGTGTCTGATCCACCTAAATGTTTTAAAATGATCGGTGGCGACTCTAACACGTTTCATTCAAGTCAAAGCCCAATTTCGGCCCACCCAAAAGACGGTCGCGACAGCTTGATGACTCTGCTGGGGATAGGTAAGTGAGTCAGGCTGAAATTAATTTTCGGTTGTCTTTTAAGCGAAAATTGCAAATTTAAATTTTATTTTATTTAATCGATTTCAATTTATCTTTGATTATTTTCAAATAATAGTTGTACTGACGTTTTTAATGATTTCAGATCTTTAACTTTTTTCATCTAAGGCTTTATACCTGATCTTCGAACCCTTTTAAGTGGGGGTGAAAACGACGCCTTCGTGGGAATTTATTCTCCGTATGGGCCTAGAAAGTAACCTTCAGGATTCATATACCTTATGTATTCGTGTGGATTTATTCACCGTGCGGGCATAAGGGAATGTATCCTCTCGAGTTTAACTTAGTCCACATAAGCTTGTAATGGGCTTAGGACTAAGGGTCTGGCAAGCCCAAGGGGGCACCGGCAAGGAGAAATCGGGTATCTTCTTTAGAATCTAAATCGAGAGACTACAAGGAGTTATAGCCCACCCCAAAACCACATTTCAAACCCTAGGCTATTTTGAGATTATTTCCTGCTTTATTTTCTGTTCAAAGCTTGTGAACTAGAAATTTATGCGGTTAGGACTTGTTCAAAATTAACATGCGGGATAGAGATCATGTCCGGGTAGGAATAATAAGCATGTGGGGTAGGACTTTTTATTTTCATTATTGTTTTGATTATTATCCTTATCTCACTAACTTTTTCGTTTCATTTTTTTCATTTTGTTTTTATCATTTGCATCATTCAAAAGAGGTATTGATCCACAAAATCGTGTTCTTTAAACATAAATAATTTGCATTAATGGATAAAGGGGTTATAATACAATAGGTGAAAAAAGCAGAGGTCCGACTATGGTCAGAAAAGACTCAGAAAGAAAAGAGACAATCTGCAAGGAAACTATGTGTCAAATTCAATCAAGAAGACGTGGTGGCCACAATCGAAGCGTATATCACTCTACTACATTATAAAGGATCAGAATGGACCGGGATTTCTACCAAGCCATCAAAAGTCAACTTTTCAAAGATGGGTTGGCAAAGGTTGCAGGGGCAAAACGAGAAAAATGTTGCTGACCTGTAGAGTCCCTTCAAAGACAACAAGAACAAGATGGCAAAGCAATAGCTGAAATTGGAGGTCATTGTTGACGAATAGAAGAAACATGCAAATGAACTTCATATAGTTCCTATCAATGGAGGGCTTCAACAGCATTTTTGTTAGGGAACAGGCTGAGCAGAGAGTGAAGGCTAAAGATGCAGTTATTCGAGACTTCGTGAAGCAAGTACAAAAAACAGCTTGTTACTTGCACGGTTTAGCCAGAGAAGCCAGAGTGGTTCGATAGGGTATTCAACCGATGACAGACGAAGGCAGAAGACTAGTCAACCTGTTTCATGTCTAGAAGACTTAGTCAGAAAATACCTTTAGGATGTTTTTATCTCTTAAGAAATAACACTTTTGTCCTAGTAAAGATTATTTATAACAAACATGTTTTCAGATCAATGCCTCGAACATTTCATGCATTTTTGCATTTTGCATCTGCATTTCTTTTTTAAGCATTTTCAAATACATGAAATTTCTTCATAGAGGATTCGATGAAGTGGTCTTAGCCATATGACACCACATGGAAGCAAGATTTTAACAATTAAAGAAAAAAATTGAAATCAATACAGTGGGGGCCTGATCAGTTGATTGTAGGACTAAGCCTACTAGGATGATATAAGAAAAGAGTCTCCATATCCTAAGGGCTACAATGTTAAAGCTGTGTACAGTTACCAAATATAAAGCTCCAAAAATTCCTCTGAGAACTGTAAGGCACTGAAGTACAAGATCCAGAACCTGATGGATTTAGGGGTAGGAAAAATCAAAGAAGGGGGCATTGTCTCTACCATTTGCACTTAGAGCATGGTTTTGTTTGAACACGTTTTTGATCTTTCATGTTTGCTTAATCTTTTAAACGATTGAATTTATGATACCTTCTAAGGTGGAATAATTGAACGATTTTTAATCTTTAGTTCTTCGAATATTAAATGAATTAAATATTCTTTTAATTTTTCAAGAATTATAGATTTTTGTCATATGACAAGATTAGACCTCTCTTATCCTGTCTAAAACTCCAAAATAAAATACCTTGATTTTTTACCCAAAATAACTCTTGGTCATTATCAAAAGACCACATTTTGACATTACCTCCCTTTGAAACTTTTAACCATTACCTTTATCTTTTCGATACACAAAGAGTCATACCCATACCTTTATTTGGGTCAATAAAGTCATATCATTGTCATTTAAGACTCAAAATTAACATTTTTATTCCATTAAAACCCAATGCATTGAGTTGTTCATTTGAACATGAGCATTCTTATAAGACACGACTTGGGGCATCTCACAGGGAGCCTTAACATTGAGACATGTTGGGAGCAAGAAGAAGAAAGAAGTATTCATTCGAAATAATTCTATCATGCATTAATTACATTGTTCTCATGTGAATAAAATTAATCCTGAAAATCTATCCCTCTGGGGATACCTCTTTTGTGAAGACTTCCATTTATGAAATGATGAACGACTTTCTTTCTTTATCCCTTCACAACAAGAGAAAATATATTTCCCTTGTGTCCCCTTTTGAGCATATAGTATTTTTCTTATGATTCAACCCTAACCAAGGATCACTCTTCCAAGTGCAAAGATCCAATCAGAACAAGAAGTAAAAAAAAAAAAAAGCAAAGAGAAAATAAAACAGAGAAATAAAAACAAAGGAAAAAATGAAGAAAAAGAAGACAATACGCATATGCAAAGATTCTCTCAATTCAAATGATGCATCGAGATTCAAATTATGAGATTGATCAAGCACAACCATTCTAGAATAATTTTACTCGAAGATCATGGAGCATTTAGAGAAAATCAAGAGAAACACATATGAGCTGATTCAAATTGAGCAAGACAGGATTGATGACATCAGAATGAATTGATCATTGGTTTAATACCCTGAAACACTTGTTTGGGTATATTTATCCTTTTTTTTCATAACCATGAACCATGGCCTATGTTACGTGCCTTAAAAGTCCCTTCTAATCATACATGGATTTCTGAACATAAGAGATTATCTTCAGATTTCATCCCGCCCATAAGGATTAATCTTTATTTGCAAAAAGTTTTCTAAAATCTTTAATGCATGATAGAGAAAATAATAAATGGGGTTCAAGACGTAGATTTTAATTACGCGTTGAAACCAAAGGAGGATTTGAGTTGAAAACCTGAAAAGACAGCTCGAATATACAAATTCCTTGATAAGGCATAGCACAATCTGAGTGTGACCATAAAAGCTGGGAGTTGGAGAACACTTCCAGTAAATGAGCATACAAGGTACCCCATCAAACCATTGAGCATCAAATAAACAAAAATGCCAAACCTTTGACCAAACACAATAACCCAAGACTTTTTTATCCTTTCCTTGCTTAACCATTTCCCAAATATAGTTTTGATCTTGACACTTGTCAAATAACTATAATTTATTGAAGGATTAACCATGTAATTAATTCTTTGATACTCAATGAACTCTAGTTTTATGATTCGTCTCAATTATGAAACCGAGAAAGGGTAATATTTTCAAAACTTTTTGATCAAACATTTTTTAAAACTCTTCTAATTGATATTTTCAGATCTCGAAAATAAAAGAAGAAAAAAACTTTTCAAACAAGACAATCTCTCTAGAGTGGATCTTGGTATTTGACATGTGACTCTCAGATATAAAGCTTATATTTAGAATCAGTGCTGAAGCAATAGATGAGGAACGATGAGGGCATCTTTGAATCATCAAATGTTGGGGCATCGTTTTGAGATTAACATCGAATATTAGGGCATCTTTGGGGATTCAACATCCAGATGAGAAATGATCGGATCTTCTGAAGGTCTTTCCTCCACATGCAGTAACAAGCAGACAAAGAATGAGGCTCAATCCAGGAGATAAAACAGAACTAATTCATGTTGTATGTATCTTAGACATACTTAAGAGCATCGCATTTACCATTTTTTGCATACATAATTTTTTACAGCTTTTAGAGTCAAGTTTCAACATTCAAGAAGAAAGATACTCGATTCGAAAGCACCTTTATAAATTGATGATGGTGGCTTAACTCAGCAGCGAGGAGCTACACCTTAACCAACTTGACCTATTGAAAGACTGACAGATCTTAAAATCAAATTCATACGGGTTTGAGAACTAATTCGGAACAGATCCAGTTCAGCTTAACTCAGCGACGAGTGGCTATTTTTCAGTTAATATTTTCAAGCCAGATTTCAATTCCACGACGGATGATATCTGACTGACAGAATATACCACTTGGCTTTCCCATGAAGGGGAGCCATTTAAAGAACTATGATCGACTTATACTCGCGAAGGGGGGCGTCTTTCATTTAGAGGAAATTTACAACACATCTTAAGCCGAGAAAAGCTGTCTGTCAACAAACAACTTTCCAGTTTCATTTAGAGTCAATTTTAACTTCACAGTGAAGGATATTGGATTCGAAACAACACAACTTACACAAGATTGGATTTCAACTTCACAACTAATGATATCCAATTCAAAGTTTAACTTCATAGTGAATTAGCGTATGTCAACAAATAACTTTTCAGTTTCATTCAGAGTCAATTTCAACTTCACAGCGAAGGATATTGAACTCGAATCGACACAATTTATAAAATATTAAATTTCAACTTCACAATGAAGGATATCCAACTCAAAGCAAAACAATATTCAAGATTGGATTTCAACTTCACAATGAACGATATCCAACTCAAAGCCAATTTGGTGAAACAATACTTGGATTTCAACTTCACAATGAAGGATATCCAACTCAATGCTCAACGAATGATCCATCAATGATTTCAACTTCACGAAGAAGGATATCATGCCCAACGTATCAACTTAAAGTCATCTGCAATAACAAGGATTTATTCCCCAGCCCAGTGCAGCATAACTAAAGGCGAGAAGGGTTATCTGTCATCAAAGACCTTCGAGTTCGATTATACTCAGCTCAAAGGCATATTAAATTTACAACATAGCTCAAGGCGAGAAGGGCATATATCAACCAAGACCTTCGAGTTCAATTACACTCAGCTTAAAGGCATATTAAATTTACAACATAACTCAAAGCGAGAAGTGTTTTTTGTCATCAAAGTCCTTTTAGTTCAATTATATTCAGCTCAAATGCATATCAAATTTATAACATAACTCAAGGCAAGAAGAGTTATATGTCATTAAAGACCTTCGAGTTCGATTACATTCAGCTCAGAGGCATATCAAATTTACAGTATAGCTCAAGGCAAGAAGGGCTATCTATTAATAAAAATTGACGAGTTCGATTCCATTCAGCTTGATGACACATCAACCACATGGTAACATCGAGAAACTACTTTCTGGTTGAAGATGAGGTCTTTAACTCAAGAAGATCTGGGGAAATCTCTTAGCTTAGTGCAACATAACTCAAGGCTAGAATGGTTATATGTCAATGAAAACTTTTGAGTTCGACTTCATTCAGCTCGATGACGTACCATCTACTTTCCAGTTAAAGTTTAAACCAAGGTCTTTAAGTAGAGAAGAATACCTGGGTTAACTGTGTTTTATATGCAAGAAGAAAAGTTATTTGTCAACAAAAACTTTTGAGTTCGATTTCACTAAGCTCGAGGGCCTATCAACCACATGGTGGAGTCAAGGAACCATTTTTTCAAACCAAGTTCTTTAAACCGAGAAGAATATCGAAGTTGACTACAATTTGGCAACAAGAAGCCCCTTTCTAATTCCTACGATTTCAACTTCACAACGAATGATATCATACCCAAAAGATTGACCCAACTTCACGACGAAGGAGTCATTTCTAACACAACAACACCAAAGTCTTCAGGTCAAGTCTCAGTTTCACGATCCAGGAGTTGCTTTCCAATGCTTTGAGCTCGATTTCAACTTCACGACAAAGGATATTACGCCCAAAAGTTTCCAGTTCAACTCAACCCTACGACGAGGGAGTCATTTTATGATTCAATCCAAATTAACAAACCTGTCATAACATCGTATTTCAACTCTACGACAGAGGACATTCGATAATGGAGGATGTTAAACTCAGTGATACATTCATGGACGAAAATTATGTCTTGTAATCTTTGCCCTATTCTCGTTACACGACTATGGGCAAAGAGGGCAGCTGTAGACACTAATTTTCGCCCAAAAACTCCATCCCCGAAATTCTAGGCACTAAAGAAACAACCAAGTCAGCAAAGAGCATTTTTTAGTTCAATTAGAACTCTAAACTGAAACATTTGAGTCCAAATAAGACTCTAAATCTATCTAAAAATAGCCAATCACTAGGCTATTTAAACGCATGTAAATCAACAAGCAAGAAGGGGGAAAACTGATAATTAGAAAACCAAAGAGAAAATGGTTGCTTGCAAGTTCCTGGTTCGCCACAATGACTCATCGTTTACCGTCGATTATGACACCAACGACGATTTTGAAGTTTTCAGTTCCAACTCTTCTCCCTCACTTCAATTCCTCCCGATAAGAAAAAGATCATCGAGAAAGATAATGACCGTATTATATCAGACAACTCTGATATGGCCGCCGTTTCGAAGAAGCTGCAATTGTTTTCGATCTCCGCTGAGGTTACAGGAAAGGTGGAGAAACCAGAAGAAACAACGAGTAGCACCACCGGCGCTAGTGTTATGTCCGATGAGGAATTGGCGCGAATGTTGCAAGAAGAGGAAGAAGCGTTTATGCTTCAACAATTTGTAGCTTCTGACAACAATAGGGAATTTGAACAGAAATTTCAACCATATATTAACCAAGTTCTCTTGTATGAGGATCCTGCACGCCAAGAAACAGCTCGGAAGACGGTTCGTGTGGATAATCTTGAGGAGAAAGAACTCGTTTATTTGGCCAAGGAGGGGAAGCATTTTTTTAGCTTTGCACGTGTTCTGGAAATGAAAAAGGGGAGGGATTTGTTTTTTTAAAATATTTAGTTTAATCATGGGTCAGGTCCCTATATTTACAATAACTTTTCTTTGGTCATCTGTTTTAAGGTTTAATCACTCATTAATTCCCTTACATTTGTCGTTTATTAATAAATTAATCACTTGATCTTTTTTATTTATTTTGATTTCGGCTTACTGTTTCATTTTATTTTAATTTAGTCACCATTTTTGCCACATTATTTATTTGAAATCTGCTATTGTTGTTTTATTTTGGTTTTTAAAATTTTTATTTTACTGTTTCAGCCTCTTAACTTTCTGTTTATACTATTTTAATCCTTTAATTTTCTGTTTGTGCTATTTTGGTACTTTAAATTTCTTATTTTATATTTTCTTTTATTCATTTTATTTATTTTTTTATTTTGATCTTAATACTAAATCTTTGTTTTTGTTTGTTTTATTTTTTAAACTTTATTTATGATCTTTTTTAGGATATTTTCAATCGATCAAAGGTAATTAATTCGAATTTATTTTTTTAATTTTAATTTTAATTTTTGCAATTAAAGATAACCGACTCCGAACCGACACAATTTCTGGTAAAACGCAGATCAGGTAAGATGGTGTCCGATCCACCTAAATATTTTTAAAATGATCGATGGTGACTCTAACACGTTTCATTCAAGTCAAAGCCCAATTTCGGGCCCACCCGAAAGACGGTCGCGACACAGATCTTTAACAAAGTGACATGATTTAAAAGTGGTAAAACAAGGACTTTGACCTTACCCTAGAAGATACGCTCAAACACCGTACCCTTATCTTGTAAAGAACCGATATAGCCTTCTCATCTCATAAGGAAATGAACAAGAGGCTTGGTATCCAGGTATACATAGGAGCGTACAATATGGGGCATCTTTTGCATATGACATTATTATACTTTTGTTTAAGACGTTCAGTGATAATGATGATCTTTACATATGGAATAGTCAGGTAGGTGATTCTAGTTCAAGTCAGTTGCTTGGAAATTGAACTCTAAATATGAATTTTTTTACTTTTCAACAAACACTTAGACTATAATGGGCTCTTCTTGACAATCTTAAGAAATTGAATCTGTAAAACTGAGCTAGTCCACTAAAGCAATTGGTTATAGAGGAAACTCGAAAGCCCCGGCTTTATGAATAGATTGCATTCAAACTATGACATTGCTCGGACACTTGGCAATTCGGTATTTGCTCCATTACGATTGTCAGGCCGAAGACTTTTTGATGAGATGAACCCTTCAGTCAACCTGATAAAAGTGATTATAATATTAAGTTTCCCCTCTAAAGCAATTGGTTAAACTCCCCGGCTTTATGGATAAAATTCAGCTAGCCAGACAATGGCAAATTAAATCAAATTTATCTAAATAAGGAGTTTCGGTAAAGATGGACTAAGGGAGTTAAAGAACACCTATTATAGTCAATTTCACACGAGCACTCAGGAATTTCATATTTAGACCGATATTTTTGCACTACCTTTGTTCGAGAAACCTACAAAGCTTGAACAAATGGAAGATTTCAGAGGACCAAAATAGAAGGTTTAGTAATTGATTATGCTAGTTGCGTCATTTTGTCCGCATCCGATTAAAATGCCAAGCCAAAAAATAGGGGCATGTTGCAATGTCTAAAAGAACAGAGGAAGAATGTCATTTTGGTGGCTGAAACCTTAGAAAATATAAAGCAAACCTAAAGCCAACCTATCAATTTAGACATTTGTCAAAGATCTACAACTCTGAAAGCATTAAAGAACTATTGATTCTTTTGATATTATTTGAACTCATGTTTATGATTTAATTCAATTGCGAGTCCAAAATAAGGGGCATTGTTTTACATAATTCTTATATTCTTATACTTTTTTCCCTCCTAAAATAAGAGAAAGAAGAAAAACATTTTTCAAACAGGACAGTCTCAAATGTGAAAGGCGACAACCTGAGAAGAAAATGAGGTATGGTTGATTCCAAGAACAACACCAACAGACAAAAATGAGGATCCATCCAAGAGATAAAATATAACTAATTCATGTTGCATGCATCTTAGACATACTTAAGAGCATCACATTTATCATTTTTTTAGCATACATAATTTTTTACAGCTTTATAGTCAAGTTTCAACTTCAAGACAAAAGATACTCGATTCAAAAGCACCTTCAGAAATTGATGGTGGTTGCTAAACTATGCAGCGAGGAGCTACAGCTCAACCAATTTGACCTGTTGAAAGATCGATAGATCTCAGAATCAACTTCAACCGGGTTCGAGAGCCAATTCAGAATGGATCAGTTTAGCTTAACTCAACGACGAGTGGCTAGTTTCCAGTTAATGTTTTCAAGCTATATTTCAACTCCACGATGGATGATATCCGGCTGACAGAATTTACCACTTGGCTTTCCCGTGAAGGGGAGTCACTTGAAGAACTATGATCGGCTTAGACCTGCAAAGGGGGGCCATCCTGCATTTAGAGGAAATTTACAGTACAGCTTAAGCCGAAAAAAGTTGTCTATCGACAAACAACTCTCAAGTTTTATTCAGAGTCAATTTCAACTTCACAACGAATGATATTGGACTCGAAACAACGCAACTTACACAAGATTGGATTTCAAATTCAGAACGAAGGATATCCAATTCAGAGCTCAACTTCACAGCGAAGGAGCCATCCATGATTTCAACTTCACGACGAATGATATCGTGCCCAAATAGATTGACTTAGTTTCTTCGCAAATTGGTCATCTACAACAATAGGGGTTATCTCCCAGCCTATTTACAGAATAGCTCAAGGCGAGAAGGGCTATCTTCCAGCAACAAACCTTCGAGTTCTATTATATTCAGCTCAAGGGCATATCAAATTTACAGCATAACTCAAGGTAAGAAGGGCTATCTGTCAACAAAAACCTTCGATTTTGATTACATTCCACTCAAGGGCATATCAAATTTACAACATAGCTCAAGACGAGAAGGGTTATTTGTCAACAAAGACCTTTGAGTTCGATTACATTCAGCTCAATGGCATATCAAATTTACAGCATAGCTCAAGGTGAGAAGGCTTATCTGTCAACAAAGACCTTCGAGTTTGATTACATTCAGCTCAAAGGCATATCAAATTTACAGCATAGCTCAAGGCGAGAAGGGTTATCTGTCAACAAATACCTTTGAGTTCGATTACAATCAACTCAAAGGCATATCAAATTTACAGCATAGCTCAAGGTGAGAAGGGCTATCTGTCATCAAAAACCTTCGAGTTCGATTACATTCAGCTCAAGGACATATCAAATTTACATCATAACTCAAGGAGAGAAGGGTTATGTGTCAATAAATACCTTTGAGTTCGATTTCATTCAACTCAATGAGACATCAATTACATGGTAGCATCGAGAAACTACTTTCTGGTTGAAGCCGATGTTTTTAAGTTAAGAAGAAGATTTGGGGCAATCTCAGCTTAGTACAACATAACTCAAGATGAGGAAGGTTATCTGTCAATGAAAACTTTTGAGTTCGACTCCATTCAACTCGATGACGTATCAACTACTTTCCGGTTAAAGCTTAAACCGAGGTCTTTAAGTCAATAAAAAGACTTGGGTTAGCTGTGCTTTAGTGAAAAAGAACCATCTTCCAATAACATAGCTTAAGTCGAGAAAAGCTATATGTTAAAGAAAACTTTTGAGTTCAATTTCGTTCAGCTCAAGAGCCTATCAACCACATGGTGGAGTCAAGAAACCATTTTCCAGTCGAATTTTCAAACCAAGGTCTTTAAATCGAGAAGAAGACCGAAGTTGACTACAATTTGGCAACGAGAAGCCACATTCCGATTCAAATTCCGAACTACGACTTTAATTTCAAATCGTTTCAAGACGGACTCGACTTCGGGACGAAGAAGTCATCTGCAACTCAATTTGACAGGGATTTATTTCTAATTGCAATATCAGAGTCAATTTCAACTCCATAAAGGATGATATTAGACTGAGGAACTCCTTCAAACCGAACGAAAATTTGTTTACTTTTATCTTTGTCCTATTTTTCGTTACACGAAAAAGGACAAAGATGGGCAGCTGTAAACACTCATTTTTTTCCGGATTTTTTTTACATACATATATATATATATATATATTAATGTAGTATGATTTTTGAAAATATATATAATATATAGATTTTAAAACATTTTGAAAACTTATATAATATATAGTTTTTAAAACATTTTGAAAATATGTATATAATATATAGTTTTTAAAACATTTTAAAAATATATATAATATTTAGTTTTTAAAACATTTTGAAAAAATATATATAATATATAGTTTTCAAAACATTTTTAAAATATATATAATATATAGTTTTCAAAACATTTTGATTATATATATATAATATATAATTTATGAAACATTTTGAATATATAATATATGAGATATAATTTTTTTTTAAAAAGTATTATATATTATATTAATATTTTTTATATTATTATTTATTTACTTATTTTTCTTTATTATTTTTTTGGTCTAGGGTACAATAATTTGGTCTAGGCCAAGAGGCTACCCAACCAGGTTTGGGCCTGACCCAGCCTAATCTTGGATTAGGGTTTCAATAATTTGTCAAGGCACCGTACAGTCAGGGAGCCATGCATTCAAAGCAGAACCAGCCGACCGAGAAAACCGAGACTGCACCATCCCGGGATTCCCGACCACGTGAATGACGGTAAACTTGAAACGAGGGGAATGTTCCCTTCACGATCGGTAACCCACCCCCAAAGGAGTGATATAAATAGCCACAGTGAACACAGATCGAAAAAAATACAACCATCAAACACAAAGAACAGAACCGAGCAACCGAGAACCATCACAAAACACACACAACAATCGGGGAGAGCAACCAACCACATCAATATCGAACCAAGAACAAAAAAAAACCACCAAAGTAAACCACAACAGTAAACTATAATGCACAGAGAAAACTAAGCAAATAAATACGCGAAAAAAATCGAAAGCTAAACAAAACAAGAAACAAGCACGTCGGGAAAATGAAGGGTCACCGGAAAAGGTATATATCGCGACCTTTTAGCCTATATCTACATCGAAGGGGTTTGATTTTAGTGTTTTGGGGTTTGAATTTAGGGTCTAAAGGGTTAGATAATCATTTTGGGGTGTTTTGGGTTTGCTCGACCGCCGCGAGCGAAGTGGCGGTCGACGGCGGTCGGCCTGGCGGTTGGTCTCCCTCTGATGAGGGAAAGCTAGAGAGTGTGAAGAGCTTCTCTCTCTCTCTCTCTGAGAGAGAGAAGCAAAAATGAAGAAATAAGAGTTTGAGGCCTTAATGGCTGGTTTTATGGATATTTATACACTCATCAAAACTACGTCATTTTGGGGAGGGGTTGTTGTGTTATTTGTGAGTGGGTAAACCCCGTCTTCAGTCCTTGTAATTTGTAACCTTTATATTTTAGTCACTGAAGTTAATTTTCATTATTCTTAATTTGGATTTCCAATTTTATTATGTTTATATTTTTGTCACTATTTGGAATTTAGGATTAATTATTGTTTAGTCCTCCTAACCTTTTATTCTTTGTTTTTGCAGCTCATTTTTAGTTCCGATTTAATCCCTTAATTCTGATTTGTTTCAATTTGACCCTCTAAGCTTTTATTCTTTTTTATATTTTTTAAATTATTTTTTTCTCTTTTTCCATATTGTTTTTATTTTATTACTTTTACAATCTAACATTTTTCCTTTTATTTACTATTTTTATTATTCTTTTTTGTTCAATTTATCTTTTTTATTCATTTTTTATTTTTATCTTTTTTTATTTTTTTTCTTTGATTTGTTTTTATTTATTTTATTTTTTTCTTTTGATTTATTCTTGTTATTATTATTATTTCTTATTTTTATTTTTATGTTTTTCTTTGATTTATTTAATATTTATTTATTGTTTTTATCTAACATTTTTGTTTTTTTAGAAGAATTCCAACAAATCATAGGTAAGTAATTTGAATCGAACGTTTTAAATGTCAATTTAAATTTCAATTTTCGCAATTAAGACAACCGACAAATTAATTGGTACTGAAAGGGCAGTACAAGGGTGTTAATCCTTCCTTGACTGTAACCGACTCCCGAACCCGACACATTTCTGGTAAAACGCAGATCATGTAAAATGGTGCCGATCAGCCTAAATATTTTTTTAATGATCGGTGGAGACTCTAACCATTTCATTCAAGATGAAGCCCAATTTCGGGCCCAACCGAAAGACGATCGCGACAATCTTAAATTGTGATTTTTATTTATTTTATTTAAATGTCCTAAATAAATATGAAATGATAAAAAATATAGTTATAAATAATATTTAGAACAATCTTTTCATAATTGAGTTAGTGTTCGATTAGCTCGTAACATCAACTTAATAAAAAAACTTATATATAACATATATTAACACTTTCATTTGATAAAATTTTTATTTCTATAATGTTGAGACAATTGATCTTGAATGTGGTCAATAGGAGATAAATTCACAATTATTTTTTTTTATGAAAGCTCTAGGAAAAAAAAGGAATGACGCAAAGGATTTGAAGTGATTTAACTTCCTCAAATAAATCTACATCCACTACCTTATCTTCCACACTCAGGATTTCCACAAATTCACTAATTTAATTTAACATTTTATGACAATGTATAACCTTACAAAACTAAAGTTTATACCTCAAAATCTTAAGTATACACTCATTCAGAAGAGACTTACAAATAACTAAATTATGAATATCATCACAAGATAGTTTAATTGCACAAATTAAAGCTCACATACACTCAAGAACACTAACAATAAGAATTACAATAAAAGAAAAGTAGTGTTCAATGGAAGAAATGTTGAAAATCGGTGCCAACTTGCACCCGAAAGCTAGGAAAAAATATATAACTCCACCGAATGGTGGAATTATCAAAAGAAGTGTTAATTGTTGAAAAAATGGTAAAGGTACAATCTCACATTTAGTCATTGTACTTTAGGGTATTTTCAAGATTAGTCATTAAGCTTCAACTATAAATACCCTAGCTCATTTAGCTTAAAAACCATCCCAAAGCATTCTAGCTTTCTTCCAATACTAGAGAGAATTTAGAGAGTTTCTTGAGAGTTGTTTTCTCCTTTTTTATCAAGAGAGAATTATCATTGTTTTCTCCTTGGTAGATCGAGAGAGAGGTTGTAATTACTATTTTCTCATAGTGAAATTCTTCTACCGTTGCCCGTGGTTTTTACCCTATATTATTTAGGGGTTTTCCACATAAATTTTGTGTCTCTTTTTATCTTCATTTTTATTTTCTCAAATTATCAGTTGCAATTTTGCTCTATCCGATAGCCGTCTTTCGCAATAATTGGTATCAGAGCTAGATTAGAGTGTGTAATATCTGCTTATTGTCTTTGTGCTTGCCACCAAAAGGTGAATCCTCCAACATAAGAAAGTAAGAAGTTATTACCCATTCTTTGAAGGTTCTAGAGAACTATTCATGATAGTGAAATAGTGGGAGCTATCCGTAAAAGAAGATATGGCAACGAAATTTGATATTGAAAAGTTCAATGGGAGAAATTTTTCATTGTGGAAATTAAAGATGAAGGCCATCCTGAGGAAAGACGGGTGTCTAGCGACTATCAGTGAAAGGCCGATGGATTTTGCAGATGACAGCAAATGGATCGAAATGGACGGAAATGCTATGGCAAACTTTCATCTAGCATTAGCAGATGAAGTATTGTCAAGCATCGAGGAGAAAAAGACAACTAAGGAGATATGGGATCATCTCACCAAACTGTACGAGGCCACATCGCTGCACAATTAAAATTTTCCTTAAGAGAAAATTGTACACTCTCCGTATGCTGGAATCTACTTCAGTGACAGAGCACTTAAATACACTGAACACTTTATTTTCTCAGCTTACATCTTTAAGCTGTAAAATAGGAGAACAAGAACGTGTTGAACTTCTACTTCAAAGTCTACCGGATTCGTATGATCAACTTATCATCAACTTGACAAACAGTAATGTCGTCAGTCTAGTCTTCGATGACGTTGCAGCTGTTGTTCTACAAAAAGAAAATCGGTGCAAGAACAAAGAAGACAGACAAGTAAATCTGCAACAAGCAGAAGCGTTAACAACGATGACAACGATGAGAGGGAGATTAACAGAACGTGACCAAAGCAATAATCACAAACATGGTACATCGAAGTCGAGAAACAAGAAGAATTTAAAGTGCTACAACTGTGGAAAGAAGGGTCACTTGAAGAAGGATTGTTGGAGTCTAAATAAAAACTCCAAACCACAAGGCAATACCGCAAACACTTCAGATGATGGAGATGCTCTATGCTGTGAAGCGTCAACCACCGTGGAAGACAGAAAAAGATTTGCAGATATATGGCTCATTGATTCATGAGCAATATATCACATGACCTCAAGAAGAGAATGGTTCCATCATTATGAACCTATCTCAGGAGGATCTGTGTATAGTTGCAATGATCATTCCTTAGAGATCGTTGGCGTTGGAACCATCAAATTAAAGATATATGATGGAACAATTAAAGTTGTTCGAGATGTGCGGCACGTGAAAGGCCTGAAGAAAAATTTATTATCCTATGGATTGTTGGATAATAATGCAAGCAAGATTGAAACACGGAAAGGAATCATGAAGGTGTTCCGTGGAGCGCTTATGGTGCTAAAAGGTAAAAAGATAGCAGTAAACTTGTACATGCTGAAGGGAGAGACTTTGCTAGAAGCAGAAGCCTTTGTTGCCTCATGTAGTTCAGATTCTACAATGCTATGACATCAGAAACTTGGACACATGTCAGAACAAGGAATGAAAGTCCTTGTGGAGCAAAAGCTACTTCCAGGCTTAACGAATGTATCACTTACTTTGTGCGAGCATTGCATAACAAGTAAGCAGCACCGGTTGAAATTCAACACATAAAATTATAGAGGCAAAAGTGTTCTAGAATTGGTTCACTCTGACGTTTGGCAAGCACCAGTTACATCCCTAGGCGGAGCAAAATACTTTGTCTCATTTATTGATGACTACTCCAGGAGATGTTGGGTGTACCCTATTAAGAAGAAGTCAGACGTGTTTTCAACTTTCAAAAACTTCAAAGCGCGGGTGGAACTTGATTATGGAAATAAGATCAAGTGTTTCAGAACAGATAATGGAGGAGAATACACAAGCGAAGAATTTGATGACTTTTGCAAGAAATAAGGCATCAAAAGACAGTTCACAGTGGCGAACACTCCTCAACAAAATGGAGTGGCAGAGCGGATGAACAGAACCTTGTTAGAAAGAACAAGAGCAATGTTGAGGGACGCAGGCCTAGAAAAATCATTCTGGGCAGAAGCAGTCAATACCGCCTGTTATTTGGTGAATCGAGCTCCATCAACTGCAATAGAGCTGAAGACACCAATAGAGATGTGGACTGGTAAACCAGTTGATTATTCAAACCTCCATGTATTTGGAAGTATTGTGTACGTGATGTACAACACCCAAGAAATTTCAAAGTTGGATCCAAAATCCAGGAAATGCAAATTCTTGGGGTATGCTGATGGTGTAAAGGGGTATCGCTTGTGGGATCCCACTGCCCGCAAAGTGATCATCAGCAGTGATGTTATCTTTGTATAAGATAAACTACAAAGAAAAGAAGATGATGATAGCGCTGAAAAGTCAGAGACTACACATATACATATGGAAAAGGAGGTTGAATAAGGAGATTATTCTAAAGCAGAACCAGCACATGATGAACAAGAACCAGAGAGTTCTGAAACTCCAACAACTCGTCAATCAGATCGTGTGAGAAGACGTCCCAATTGGTACTCAGATTATGTTATAGAAGGTAATATTACATAATGCCTTTTAACAGAGGACGGTGAGCCATCAACATACCAGGAGGCAATAAACAACTCAGATGCTTCACTGTGGATGATGGCGATACAAGAAGAAATTGAAGTCCTTCATAAAAATAATACATGGGACCTTGTGCCACTACCACAAGGAAGGAATCCAATTGGTAACAAATGGGTCTTCAAAATCAAGCGAAATGGTGACGATCAAGTTGGGAGGTATCGTGCAAGACTGGTGGTCAAAGGATATGCTCAAAAAGAAGGTATTGATTTCAATGAAATATTTTCTCCTGTGGTTCGACTAACAACAGTTCGAGTAGTTTTGGCAATGTGTGCTACATTAAACTTACATCTAGAGCAACTAGATGTTAAAATAACTTTTCTTCATGGAAATCTTGAAGAAGAGATTTATATGCTCCAGCCTGAAGGTTTTGAAGAAGACGAAAAGAAGAATTTGGTTTGCAGGTTGAACAAATCTCTGTACAGTCTAAAGCAGGCGCCGAGGTGTTGGTATAAGAGATTTGATTCTTTCATTATGTGCCTTGGATACAACAAACTTAATGCTGACCCTTGTGCTTATTTCAAGAGGTCTGGTGATAACGATTTTGTTATATTGCTGTTGTATGTGGATGACATGTTAGTTGCAGGACCCAACAAAGATCATATTGAAGAATTGAAGGCACAACTAGCTAGGGAATTTGAAATGAAGGACTTGGGATCAGCAAACAAGATTCTAGGGATGCAAATTCACCGAGACAGAAGTAATAGGAAGATTTGGCTTTCACAAAAGAATTACTTAAAGAAAATCTTGTCACGATTTAGCATGCAAGATTGTAAGCCAATTTCTATCCCTCTTCCTATTAACTTCAAATTATCCTCCAGTATGAGTCCTAGCGGTGAAGAAGAGAGGATGGAGATGTCTCGAGTACCGTATGCATCAGCAGTAGGAAGCTTAATGTTCGCTATGATATGCACAAGACCAGACATTGCACAAGCAGTGGGAGTGGTTAGTCGGTACATGGAAAATCCAGGCAAAGAGCATTGGAATACAGTGAAGAGGATCTTGAGATACATCAAAGGGACCTCAAATATTGCATTATGTTACGGAGGATCAAACTTACTTATCAATGGGTATGTCGATTCTGACTATGCAGGGGATTTAGATAAAAACAAATCTACAACATGATATGTGTTCAAAGTTGCTGGTGGAGCTGTAAGTTGGGTTTCGAAATTGCAGTCAGTTGTGGCTACATCCACAACAGAAGCAAAATATGTAGCAGCTACACAAGCCAGTAAAGAAGCAATTTGGTTGAAGATGCTATTGGAGGATCTTGGGTACAATCAAGAGTATGTCTCTCTGTTTTGTGACAGTCAAAGCGTCTTGCATCTAGCAAGGAATCCAGCATTTCATTCAAGGACAAAACACATACGAGTTCAATACCATTTCATTCGTGAAAAGGTGGAAGAAGGGACGTTAGATGTGCAGAAGATCCATACCAAAGACAATATAGCAGATTTCATGACGAAGACGATCAATGTTGATAAATTTACCTGGTGTCGATCCTCTTGTGGCCTGTCAGAGACGTAAGCAACATGAAGGTACAAGGTAGAAAGAATGGTGTGAAGATATGATTATTCCAATCAAATCTTCAAGTGGGAGATTGTTGAAAATCGGTGCCAACTTGCACCGAAAGCTAGGAAAAAATATATAACTCCACCGAATGGTGGAATTGTCAAAAGAAGTGTTAATTGTTGAAAAAATGGTAAAGGTACAATCTCACATTTAGTCATTGTACTTTAGGGTATTTTCAAGATTTGTCATTAAGCTTCAACTATAAATACCCTAGCTCATTTAGCTTAAAAATCATCCCAAAGCATTCCAGCTTTCTTCCAATACTAGAGAGAATTTAGAGAGTTTCTTGAGAGTTGTTTTCTCCTTTTTTATCAAGAGAGAATTATCATTGTTTTCTCCTTGGTAGATCGAGAGAGAGGTTGTAATTACTATTTTCTCATAGTGAAATTCTTCTACCGTTGCCCGTGGTTTTTACCCTATATTGTTTAGGGATTTTCCATGTAAATTTTGTGTCTCTTTTTATCTTCATTTTTATTTTCTCAAATTATCAGTTGCAATTTTGCTCTATCCGATAGCCGTCTTTCGCAACAAGAAAGATAAAAATCAGTACAAATTGACACTTTGAGCTCTTGATTATTTGAAATAGCTTACTTTATGATCCTGGGTTGTTACAAGATTTCATTTATATGCTCTCAATGTTTTCTAACCGTTTAAGATTGTTGGAGTAGTTTTAGAATCGTTAAAAACCTTAATTTCTCACAATAAATGATTATATTTACAATGGTTTCAAAATCTTTTCAGGGGGTTTTTAAACCCTCAAGGCGAGGATAAAAAATTGATCGTTACAGCTTAGATGTTTCGAAACCACAAACACACTACCTCAAAGGTTTCAAAACCTTCACCTAAATCATACCCCCCCCACTCCCACCCTCAATAACTCTAACCTTGTCGGCCCTACCCACTTACTGGTGACCTGCAATCACCCACTTATTTGTCAGTGGCTTTCTGATTAGTGGGTTTAGTAAGGGAAGAAGAAGTGATTTAGGGGTGAGTTCATCTTTGATGACAACAGAGAGTTCACAACAAAGAGTTTAAAACCAGTGGTTATCATATGCATCGTCATCGCCCCCTAACCCATTCATTCGTTAGTACCTTTTCACCTATTATTGTCGTCTTTGATGAGTCTTTTAGTGGCAGTGGGCCATAGTAAGGGAAGAAAAAGTGGTTTTGAGGTGAGGTCATCGACAATGAGGGTGTCGTGATTTGGGGATGAGATCGTTGATGAGCCACTGTTTGTTGATGTGAGGGTGAGAGGCTATCGAGGGTTTATTTTAGGGTTGCAATTTTGGTATTCATTTTCTGAATTTGGACTGAGATGGCTTCTTCTATTAATCCCAATGTGCAACCACAAAGCGACAAATAAGGTAAAAGTGACGGTAGGTTGGAATTCCATTAAAACCACAAAGCAAGCATCTCATTAGAACGAATCTAACTTGTGATGGAAATTCTACCATGCAAACATTATTATTTATATCTAAAACATTAATGATTTTAATATTTCTGGTAAAGTATCCAATAATAACAAAACCGATAGAAAAATAATATTTTAGATAACATTTTTCTAGATATATTAACAAAATCGGTAAAACGCCCAATAATAACAAAATCAGTATAAATAATAATTTTTTAGGTAATTTTTTTATCGGAAATGTTAAAAAAATAATAACAAAACCAGTAGCGCTTTTCATTAACCGTATATTAAGGCTGCCGCACGTGACACTTCCCCAACTTGTGATATTAATGTCAGGCTGCTCTAAAGGCTTTCAATTTTATCGGTAATTTTGGAGGGTTTTAATTTAAGGTTTAATGTTTGAGATTATGATTTTTAAATATATAGTTTGGGTTTAGGGTTTTAATTTTTTTATTTTAATCTTATATGAAAAAATTTTAATAAAATATTCAATGTCATAATAAAAATAATATTGTAATAATTCATGTCATTCGGAAGTGACTAAATTTGGAATAATTTGAAAGTTTAATAATTAAATTAAATTTTTTAAAATTTAAGTGATCAGAAAAGAGTGAGAAGATAGTTGAGTGATGAATAATTTAATTTACCTATATTTTATTTATGTTTTTTGTTCCCAAATAAATGAGCTTCGTTTTTATAATTTTTATGTTTTTTACATAAATTGTTTTTAAATTTTGCGTGTTTCCAAAGTTGTTAGTGTGGGATCACTTGGATGATTCAACGTGGCACTTGCGAGCTGACGGTAATAAAGGTCGAATTTTAGAATGTTACATGAACCCTACAATACAGTTTGAAGCAATCTAACACAATCAAACACCTACAAAAGTAGTTAAATAAACATAGTAAGCTTGAGGAAGCTCAACGAGGTAGTCGAGACATATCTGAAACATAATAATCAAGCTAAATCAAAATAAAGTCATGTATAATAATAAAACATAACATGCATTTGAACATAGCCATTTCTTTCATGCAAATTTACATATTCAAAGTAAATCATTTAGATGAATTGCACTAAGTTTAGGATGATGGTCTATTAGCATTTTACGGATACTTAAATCTCACCTCTTTGTCAAGTATTGATAACACCCTTCTATTCATTGGGACACATGGTCCTACTATACAACATCCTTTCTCTTCATTAAGACAGAAGTCTTTAAAAATATGCACACAAATGTTATAGACCCTATGACATGTTAATTGTATCTAGAACTAAGCTAATAACCGATGGCTCATTTTATATAATTACCATTTCAGAAATTGTCATTCATATTATTGGATTAGAATACAACTTATTATTAATATTGGACAAAACATTTAACTCGAGCTTACATATGAATAAGCATAATTTCACAAAGATATCACAATTTACATATTTCACATGAGTACCAACATGTTTTGATATATCAATTAATCAAAATTTCATAATGAAATACATCATAACTTACCTTATCGAATAACATGTTAGCTAAATACATAAATAAATCTAAAATCACAATTTAAACATTTCATACACGATACCTACATAAATCGAAATCACAAATTTACAATTGCATAAAATACAAGTACGAACTCAATTTTGTTGCGGAAGACGGCTATCGGATAGAGCAAAATCGCAACTGATAATTTGAGAAAATAAAAATGAAGATAAAAGAGACACAAAATTTACGTGGAAAACCCCTAAAAATTTAGGGTAAAAACCATGGGCAACGATAGAAGAATTTCACTATGAGAAAATAGGAATTACAACCTCTCTCGATCTACCAAGGAGAAAACAATTATAATTCTCTCTTGATAAAAAAAGGAGAAAACAACTCTTAAGAAACTCTCTAAATTCTCTCTAGTATTGGAAGAAAGCTAGAATGCTTTGGGATGATTTTGAAGCTAAATGGGATAGGGTATTTATAGCTAAATCTTAAGGACTTAATCTTGTAAATACCCTAAAGTTTAATGATTAAAATGTTGTAATTATCCCCTTTTTTTCAACAAAATGCAACCATATTTGAATTAAATCAAAGTAGTTGGCTGCCATCTAGAAGATTAGCCGCCCATGATGACTTTTAACAATCTCCCACTTGAAGATTTGATTGGAACAATCATATCTTCACACCATTCTTTCTACCTTGTACCTTCATGTTGCTTACGTTTCTGACAGACCACAAGAGGATCGACACCAGGTAAATTTATTAGCGTTGATCGCCTTTGTCATGAAATCTGCTATGTTGTCTTTGGTATAGATCTTATGTATATCTACCGTCCCTTCTTCCACCTTTTCACGAATGAAATGGTATTGAACTCGTATGTGTTTTGTCCTTGAATGAAATGCTGGATTTCTTGCTAGATGCAAGCCACTTTGACTGTCACAAAACAGAAAGACATACTCTTGATTGTGCCCAAGCTCCTCCAATAGCATCTTCAACCAAATTGCTTCTTTACTGGCTTGTGTAGCTGCTACATATTCTGCCTCTGTTGTGGACGTAGCCACAACTGACTGCAATTTTGAAACCCAGCTTACAGCTCCACCAGCAATTTTGAACACATATCCTATAGTAGATTTGCTTTTATCCAAATCCTCTGCATAGTCAGAATCTACATGACCATTGATTAGTAAGTTTGATCCTCTGTAACATAATGCAATAGTTGAGGTCCCTTTGATGTATCTGAGGATCCTCTTTACAATATTCCAATGCTCTTTGCCTGGATTCACCATGTACCGACTAACCACTCCCACTACTTATGCAATGTCTGGTCTTGTGCATATCATAGCGAACATTAAACTTCCCACTGCTGATGCATACGGTACTCGAGACATCTCCATCCTCTCTTCTTCACTGTTAGGACTCATACTGGAGGATAATTTGAAGTTAATAGGAAGAGGGGTAGAAATTGGCTTACAATCTTGCATGTTGAATCGTGACAAGATCTTCTTCAAGTAATTCTTTTGTGAAAGCCAAATCTTCCTATTACTTCTGTCTCGGTGAATTTGCATCCCTAGAATCTTGTTTGCTGATCCCAAGTCCTTCATTTCAAATTTCCTAGCCAGTTGTGCCTTCAATTCTTCAATATGATCTTTTTTTGGGTCCTGCAACCAACATGTCATCCACATACAATAGCAAAATAACAAAATCGTTATCACCAGACCTCTTGAAATAAGCACAAGGGTCTGCATTAAGTCTGTTGTATCCAAGGCACATAATGAAAGAATCAAATCTCTTATACCAACACCTCGGCGCCTGCTTTAGACCGTACAGAGATTTGTTCAACCTGCAAACCAAGTTCTTCTTTTCTTTTTCTTCAAAACCTTCAGGCTGGAGCATATAAATTTCTTCTTCAAGATTTCCATGAAGAAAAGTGTTTTAACATCTAGCTGTTCTAGATGCAAGTCCAATGTAGCATACATTGCCAAAACTACTCGAACTGTTGTTAGCCGAACCACAGGAGAAAATATTTCATTGAAATCAATACCTTCTTTTTGAGCATATCCTTTGACCACCAGTCTTGCACGATACCTCTCAACTTGATCGTCACCATTTCGCTTGATTTTAAAGACCCATTTGTTACCAATTGGCTTCCTTCCTTGTGGTAGTGGAACAAGGTCCCATGTATTATTTTTTATGAAGGGCTTCAATTTCTTCTTGCATCGCCATCATCCACAGTGAAGCATCTGAGTTGTTTATTGCCTCCTGGTATGTTGATGGCTCACCGTCATCTGTTAAAAGGCAATATGCAATATTACCTTCTATAACATAATCTGAGTGCCAATTGGGACGTCTTCTCACACGATCTGATTGACGAGTAGTTGGTGCTTCAGAACTCTCTGATTCTTGATCATCATGTGCTGGTTCTGCTTCAGAAGAATCTCCTTGTTCAAACTCCTTTTCCACATTTATCTGTGTAGTCTCTGACTTTTCAGTGCTATCATCGTCTTCTTTTCTTTGTAGTTTATCCTCTACAAAGATAACATCCCTGCTGATGATCACTTTGCGGGCAATGGGATCCCACAAGCGATACCCCTTGACTCCATCAGCATACCCCAAGAATTTGCATTTCCTGGATTTTGGATCCAACTTTGAAATTTCTTGGGCGTTGTACATCACGTACACAATACTTCCAAATACATGGAGGTTTGAATAATCAGCTGGTTTACCAGTCCACATCTCCATTGGTGTCTTCAGCTCTATTGCAGTTGATGGAGCTCGATTCACCAAATAACAGGCGGTATTGACTGCTTCTGCCCAGAATGATTTTTCTAGGCCTGCATCCCTCAACATTGCTCTTGTTCTTTCTAACAAGGTTATGTGCATCCGCTCTGCCACTCCATTTTGTTGAGGAGTGTTTGCCACTGTGAACTGTCTTTTGATGCCTTCTTTCTTGCAAAAGTCATCAAATTCTTCACTTGTGTATTCTCCTCCATTATCTGTTCTGAAACACTTGATCTTATTTTCAGAATCAAGTTCCACCCGTGCTTTGAAGTTTTTGCAAGTGGAAAACACATCTGACTTCTTCTTAATAGGGTACACCCAACATCTCCTGGAATAGTCATCAATAAATGAGATAAAGTATTTTGCTCCGCCTAGGGATGTAACTGGTGCTTGCCATACATCAAAGTGAACCAATTCTAGAACAATTTTGGCTCTAGAATTTGACGTGTTGAATTTCAACCGGTGCTGCTTACTTGTTACGCAATGCTCACACAAAGGAAGTGTTACATTTGTTAAGCCTGGAAGTAGTTTTTGCTCCACAAGGACTTTCATTCCTTGTTCTGACATGTGTCCAAGTTTCTAATGCCATAACATTGCAGAATCTGAACTACATGAGGCAACAGAGGCTTCTTCTTCTAGCAAAGTCTCTCCCTTCAGCATGTACAAGTTTGCTGCTATCTTTTCGCCTTTCAGCACCACAAGCGCTCTACGGAACACCTTCATGATTCCTTTCTATGTTTCAATCTTACTTGCATTATTATCCAACAATCCGTAGGATAATAAATTTTTCTTCAGACCTTTCACGTGGCGCACATCTCGAACAACTTTAATTGTTCCATCATACATCTTCAATTTGATGGTTCCCACACCAATGATCTCTAAGGCATGATCATTGCAACTATACACAGATCCTCCTGAGACAGGTTCATAATGATGGAACCATTCTCTTCTTGAGGTCATGTGATATATTTCTCCCGAATCAATGAGTCATATATCTGCAAATCGTTTTCTACCTTCCACGGTAGTTGACGCTTCACAGCATAGAGCATCTCCATCATCTGAAGTGTTTGCGGTATTGCCTTGTGGATTGGAGTTTTTATTTAGACTCCAACAATCCTTCTTCAAGTGACCCTTCTTTCCACAGTGGTAGCACTGTAAATTCTTTTTTGCTTCTTGACTTTGATCTACCATGTTTGTGACTGCTGCTTTGGCCACGTTCTCTTGATCTCCCTCTCATCGTTGTCAAAGCTTCTGCTTGTTGCAGATTTACTTGTCTGTCTTCCTTGTTCTTGCGTCGATTTTCTTCTTGTAGAACAGCAGTTGCAACGTCATCGAAGACTAGACTGGTGACATTATTATTTGTCAAGTTGATGATGAGTTGATCATACGAATCCGGTAGACTTTGAAGTAGAAGTTCAGCACGTTCTTGTTCTCCTATTTTACAGCTTAAGGATGTAAGTTGAGAAAATAAAGTGTTCAGCGTGTTTAAGTGCTCCGTCACTGAAGTAGATTCTAGCATCCGGAGAGTATACAATTTCCTCTTAAGGAAAATTTTATTGTGCAGCGATGTGGCCTCATACAATTTGGTGAGATGATCCCATATCTCCTTAGCTGTCTTCTCCTCCTCGATGCTTGACAATACTTCATCTGCTAATGCTAGATGAAAGTTTGCCATAGCATTCCCGTCCATTTCGATCCATTTGTTGTCATCTGTGAAATCCACCGGCCTTTCACTGATAGCTACTAGACAACCGTCTTTCCTCAGGATGGCCTTCATCTTCAATTTCCACAATGGGAAATTTCTCCCATTGAATTTTTCAATATCAAATTTCGTTGCCATAGCTTCTTTTATGGATAGCTCCCACTATTTCACTATCGTGAATAGTTCTCTGGAACCTTCAAAGAATGGGTAATAACTTCTTATTTTCATACGTTGGAGGATCCACCTTTTGGTGGCAACCACAAAGACAATAAGCAGATATTACACACTCTAATCTAGCTCGGATACCAATTGTTGCGGAAGACGACTATCGGATAGAGCAAAATCGTAACTGATAATTTGAGAAAATAAAAATGAAGATAAAAGAGACACAAAATTTACGTGGAAAACCCCTAAAAAATTTAGGGTAAAAACCACGGGCAACGGTAGAAGAATTTCACTATGAGAAAATAGGAATTACAACCTCTCTCGATCTACCAAGGAGAAAACAATGATAATTCTCTCTTGATAAAAAAAAGGAAAAAACAACTCTTAAGAAACTCTCTAAATTCTCTCTAGTATTGGAAGAAAGCTAGAATGCTTTGGGATGATTTTGAAGCTAAATGGGATAGGGTATTTATAGCTAAATCTTAAGGACTTAATCTTGTAAATACCCTAAAGTTTAATGATTAAAATATTGTAATTATCCCCTTTTTTTCAACAAAATGCAACCATCTTTGAATTAAATCAAAGTAGTTGGCTGCCATCTAGAAGATTAGCTGCCCATGATGAATTTTAACAAATTTCAACTACACTCACTTAATCCGAGCTTATATAATTCCTCGGATTGATAGATTATTCGATTAATTTGAATTTCTCCTTTCTTTAGAAGTTTCAATAACGTATAGTTCTTCAAATCACATGAACACAATCAAAGACATTTCAATATATCAAAAATCATAATCAAAACTACAAGATGAACATGCATGAACCCTAACTTTAATTGGTTTATAAATTTCTTACCAAACCTTGAATCTAGGGGTAGATGATACCAAATGGTAAATTAAGGTATGGACTTTTGGAATCTAAGCTTAATTTTAGACAAATAAACTAACTAAATTTGGGGTCCAGTTTGCTGTGCCGGAGATTGAGGTGCTCAATCAGTTAGATATGCTCGAGAAGGAGGCCAACACTCAGTAACCCATGTCCCTCCCTACCACCCCTGCATGTTTTAATTTATTTATTATGAATTGTTTCCTTGTTGCCTGGAATGTGCAAGGGCTTGGGAAGGCTGAAAAAGTTTAAGCGGTCCAGAGAACTATCGTCGAAAGCAGAACCAGGTATCTTGTTTCTGCAAGAAACCCAATTTATGTCTATAAACTCTTGCGTGAATCGGCGCATGTGTGGGTCTAATTTAGGTGAAATTGTTTCCTCTCCTTCCCTGGGGGCTTCTAGGGGTCTCATTTTGCTCTAGGGTCCTGGGCTTTTTAGATTGGAAGGGAAATTGATATTTGAAAGAGTAATATGCATTATTGGTTTTCTTGGCATGCATTCTACCAAATTTGATCTTATAAATATTTATGCTCCGACCGAAAAAAACGAGAGATTGGAATTTTTCAGATTTATCTCAGGCATCATACAGTCAGTCCACTTGCCAGTTCTTATCGGGGGAGATTTTAATTGCGTTCGAGATGATTCCGAATGATCTGCGGTAGCCTTCGCCTACATGGAAATTAACAAGGGGGTTGGCACCGGCTTGGTGTTTTTCAACAAAGGGGTACCGAGTTTGGTGCCCCAATTTTTTTATTAAAAATATAATAGGGTTAATTACATTTTAGTCCCAGCACACTTTAAGGTATTTATAAGATTAGTCCTTAAGCTTCAAGTATAAATACCCAAACCCATTTAGTTTCAAAATCATCCCAAATCATTTTCTTTCTCCCACTACTAAAGAGTTTAGAGAGTTTTCTTGTGAGTTGTGAGTCTTTTGTAAACACCTATAAATTTTCTCTTTTTAGTAAAAGATTTGCAGTAGTCCGGAGACATAGGCATAATTGGCTGAACTCCATTATCAATTTTGGTATTATTTTTCCATTTTTATTTCGCATTCTCACTAATCTGGTTATAGGGAAATTACTCATTTATTTTTCAACAACTGGCATCAGACCTTTTGGTGGTGAATTTTATCAGTTTTTTCTACGAGGTTACTATTCATTACTATTCATATGAATAGTAAATTTCGTGAATATTAGAAAAAAATCGGTGATACAAATTTGTCGATTGAGGTGTTCTAATACACGGTGGTTCGCAGAAATTATCAGAAACGATCCAAACGAAGCCAAATTTGAGTGGGACCGATGGTTGCAGACAAAGAGAATGTGAAAATTGATAAGTTCGATGGTGCAGACTTTGGCTTTTGGAAGATGCAGATTGAAGATTTTCTGTACTAGAAAAATCTATACCAACCACTCTCATGAAAGCAACCAGAGGGCATAAAAATGAAGACTGAGCTCTTCTCGACAGACAAGCCCTCGGAGTTATCCGACTGACGTTATCCCATAATGTTGCTTTCAATATAGCAAAGGAAAAGACCACGGCTGGTCTTATGGCGGCTCTCTCCAGTATGTATGAGAAGTCATCAGCCTCAAACAAAATTCACTTGATGAGGTGATTATTCAATTTGCGGATGGCAGAAGGGGCATCAGTGGCTCAACACCTAAATGAACTCAACACAATCATAACCCAGTTGAGTTCCGTGGAAATTGAACTCAATTATGAAGTTCGAGCTTTAATTCTCTTATCATCTCTACCAGACAGTTGGAATACTACTGTTACAGCAGTCAGCAGCTCGTCGGGAAACAGGAAATTAAAATTCGACGATGTTCGGGATCTGGTATTGAGTGAAGAAATTCGATGGAGAGAATCGGGTGAAGCATCAACCTTCTCAGCCTTGCACACGGAGTCTAGAGGGAGAACTTCAAAAAGAAATTCAAATCGTGGTAGATCGAAATCCAGAAGGGGAAAATCAAGAACAGGACATAAATATTTTACCTGTTATAATTGTGGCAAGAATGGTCACTTTAAAAGAAATTACCGAGCACTGAAGAAAGATACCAGCGCACAGGAATCTGCCAACATGACAGAGGAGACAGGTGATGCCATGATTCTAAGCGTCAACAGTCCAATTGAATCATGGATCTTGGATTCAGGGGCATCTTTCCACTCCACCCCATGCCAAGAAAACATGGAGAACTATATCAGTGGTGATTTTGGGAAGGTTCATCTAGTTGATGATGAAACCTTGAAGATCGTCAGAAAAGGAGGCATCCGATTAAAGTTGCCAAACCAGACCACCTGGAAGCTGAAAGGAGTGAGACATATTCATGGCCTCAAAATAAATTTAATTTTTGTAGGATAGTTTGATGGAGAAGGATATAGTACAACCTTTTCAGGTTGTGAATAAAAGATTACCAAAGGAGCACTCATCATTGCTCGTGGTAAGAAGACTGGTACTCTCTATATAACCTCAAATTTAGAGAATATCATTACAGTAGTAGATACTGATGGAAAATCAAACCTATGGCACTAAAGGCTTGGCATATGAGCGAGAAAGGGATAAAGACACTTTTGTCAAAAGGGAAACTGTCGGATCTAAAGAATATAGATGTCGCACTATGTGATCATTGCATATTTGGCAAACAAAAGAAAGTTAGTTTTGCAAAGATTGGCAAGACACCCAAGGTTGAAAAGTTAGAGTTGGTTCATACTGATGTATATGGACCATCTCCAGTTCCATCTCATGCAGGCTCACTATATTATGTCACATTCATCGATGATTCTACAAGGAAGGTGTGGGTTTATTTTCTAAAGAAGAAATCAGAAGTCTTTGATACCTTCAGAAAATGGAAGGCCATGGTGGAAAATGAGGTTGGTTTGAAAGTCAAACGGTTGAGGTCTGATAATGGAGGAGAGTACAAAAATAGTAGATTCAGAGATTTCTGTGCAAACAATATGATCAAGATGGAGACAACAGTTTCCATGACACCACAACAGAATGTCATAGCAGAGCGCATGAACAGAACTCTGAATGAACGTGCCAGAAGCATGAGGATACATGTCGGATTGCCCAAATTGCTATGGGCTGAAGCTATCAACACTGCAACTTACCTGATCAACCGTGGGCCCTCAGTTCCTTTGAATGGTGGAATACCAGAGGAAGTTTGAAGTAGAAAAGAAATAAACCTTTCACACTTAAGAGTGTTTGGTTATATTTCTTATGTATACATAAATTCTGCTGATAGAAGTAAACTTGATGCTAAGTCCAACAAATGCGTCTTTGTTGGTTATGAGTTTGGTTACTGGTTTTGGGACTACGAAAATCGAAATATCATCAGAAGCAGAGATGTCATTTTCAATAAAAATGTGATGTACAAAGACAAGTCAACCATAGAATCAAGTAGCTCCAATACCGAAGCTAAAATAAAGAAATTTGCTGAGTTTGAGGAGATTTCTGGAAATGATGTTCAGATCAGTCCTGAATAAGTCCAAGAAGAACCAGGCACACCAGAACTGAGACGTTTCTCCAGAATTCCTGAACTAACCCAACGTTATTCACCTTCTTTGCACTACTTGTTGTTGACTGACAATGGTGAACCAAAGTGTTATGATGAAGAAATGTAGGTGGAGGATTCAGTCAAGTGGGAGTTTTCCATGAATGATGAGATGGATTCAATTATGTCAAATCAGACGTGGGAATTAATTGAATTACCACCAGGCATGAAAGCGCTCCATAACAAGTGGATTTACAGGATCAAAGAAGAGCACGATGGGAGAAAACGCTACAAAGCAAGATTGGTTATCAAAGGTTTTCATTAAAAAGAAGGTATTGAATACAATGAAATTTTCTCTCCAGTCGTGAAACTGTCTACAATTAGACTGGTGTTGAAAATTGTAGCTGCAGAGAATCTACATCTTGAGCAATTAGATGTAAAGACAGCTTTCCTTCATGGTGATTTGGAGGAAGAAATCTATATGAGGCAGCCAGAAGGCTTCATAGAGGCAAGTAAGAAAAACCTGGTATGCAGGTTGAATAAGAGCTTGTATGGTTTAAAACAAACTCCTAGACAGTGGTACAAGAAGTTCGATAGCTTCATGAGTAGCAGTGGTTTTACTACATGCCAAGTAGATCATTGTTGCTATATCAAGAAGTTCGACAACAGTTTCATTTTTTATTGTTGTACGTTGATGACATGCTCGTTGCAGGTTCAGACATGCAAGAGATTATAAACTTGAAGCAAAAATTGTCGAAGTTGTTTGCAATGAAAGATCTGGGCGCTACAAAGCAGATTCTTGGGATGAGGATTAAGAGAGACACAAAGTCAGGGACTTTGATGTTATCACAGGCTGAGTACATCAAAAAAATACTCTCCAGGTTCAATCTGCAAGATGCTAAACTAGTAAGTACACCTTTAGGTGTTCATTTTAGACTCTCCAAAGAACAGTCACCAAAGACGGAGGAAGAACGTGCACACATGGTGAAGGTGTCGTATGCCTCAGCAATTGAAAGTCTGATGTATGACATAGTTTGTACCAGACCAGATATTACTCAAGCAGTGGGAGCTGTTAGCAGGTACATGAATAATCCGGGTAAGGTACATTGGGAAACAGTCAAATGGATCCTTATATATCTGCGGAGTACCACAAATAAATCACTTTGTTTCAAATGTGGAGATACGATACTGACAGGCTATGTAGATGCTGACTTAGCCGGAAATATTGACATCAGAAGGAGCACTACAGTGTATGTCTATACTCTAGGAAGAACCGTAGTGAGTAGGGTTTCTCAACTACAGAATATAGTTGCTCTCTCCACAACTGAAGCAGAATATGTCGCTATTACGGAAGCCAACAAGGAGATGGTTTGGCTCCAAAGTTTCTTGGAAGAGTTAGGCAAGAAACAAGAAAACAATGTCTTGTATTGCGATAGTCAAAGTGCTATCCATCTAGTGAAGAATCCGTCTTTTCATTCTAGGACGAAGCACATACAATTGCGATAACATTTTATCCGGTCTCTTCTGGAAGATGGGATTTTGAAACTTGAAAATATTAGTGAAACTCAAAATCCGGCAGACATGTTAACAAAGACGGTGACTACGGACAAACTGAAGTTGTGTTCAGCTTTAGTTGGCATGCTAGAGTAACAAGACCAGAAATGTTGTTGCATTGATCGAGGTGTGAAGACAAATTAAAATCAATCTTCAAGTGGGAGATTGTAAAGTTAAAAAGGTGGGGGCACCGCCTATATCTAATTCAACAAAAGGGGGTGGCACAACGCACGCTTAAATGGAAATTAAAAAGGGGGTGGGCACCGGCTTGGTGTTTTTCAACAAAGGGGGCATCGAATTTTTTATTGAAAATGTAATAGGGTTAATTACATTTAGTCCATGTACACTTTAGTGTATTTACAAGATTAGTCCATAAGCTTTAACTATAAATACCCTAACCCATTTAGCTTTAAAATCATCCCAAATCATTTTCTTTCTCCCACTACTAAAGAGTTTAGAGAGTTTTCTTGTGAGTTGTGAGTGTTTTGTAAACACATATAAATTTTATCTCTTTAGTAAAAGATCTGCAGCAGTCCGGAGACGTAGGCATAATTGGCTGAACTCCGTTATCAATTTCGAGTATTATTTTTCCGCTTTTATTTCGCATTCTTATTAATATGGTTATAGGGAAATTACTCGTTTATTTCCCAACACATGTGTGGGTCTAATTTACGTGAAATTGTTTCATCTCCTTCCCTGGGGGCTTCTAGGGGTCTCATTTCGCTCTAGGATACTGGGCTTTTTAGATTGGAAGGGAAATTGATATTTGAAAGAGTCATCTGCATTATTGGTTTTCTTGGCCTGCATTCTACCAAATTTTTTCTTATAAATATTTATGCTCCGACCGAAAAAAGCGAGAGATTGGAATTTTTCAGATTCATCTCAGGCATCATACAGTCAGTCCATTTTCCGGTTCTTATCGGGGGAGATTTTAATTACGATCGAGATGATTCCGAACGATCTGGGGTAGCCTTCGCCCGTTCACATTGCAGCCAACTTGGTGACTTCATCCATGAGAATGAGCTAGTGGACCACTCTTTGAGTGGAGGGCCTTTTACTTGGCATCATGGAGATGATTCAGGGGAATCGAGTAGATTAGATAGGAATCTCTTCTCCCCGGACTTAATGCCTTTGCTGGACAGCTATAGTCAGTGTACGTTACCAAGTAGCCTTTCTGACCACAATCCGATTGCTCTGATAACTTTTACCACCAGCGGAGTTCCTCGGTTGTTCAAATGGTTCAACCACTGGGCTGACGAATAGGACTACGAAGTAAAAAATGAGTGTGCTCGTTTAAAGGTAGTGGTTAGCTCCCTGCTAAGAAGAGTCAAAGGGGTGTCGAAGAAGTGGTTAGCGTCTACTAAAGAGAATGAGCAGTGTTCAATTGGTGACCTTGAAGTTAAAATTTCTGAGCTTGAATCTCAGGTCCCATCTAGTCCAAACAATCTCGCCATTGGTAAGGAAATTAAAGGCCTGAAAGCTTTACTGTGGAAGAAATATATGACCAATGAGAGGGAATGACTCCAAAAGTTGAGGATTCGGTGGTTCGTTGATGTTGATAGAAACGCCAAGTTTTTTTCATCTCTTCTTCAATTCGACAAAGGAAAAACCACATTGAGAAACTAAGAATGGGTAACATGCCAATCTCAGATCCTAAGCAGATTGAATTTGCCTTATTGTTTCATTATGAGAAACTATATAACGATTCGCGCATCTTACCTGTGAAAAGCTTGGGAGGCTGTTTTAATAAGCTACGGTCGAATTCTGTTAAAGCTTTAGAAGCCCCTTTCACAGTCGAGGAGGTTTGGATGGTAATCAGTAACGCAAATGGGAACCGAGCTCCAGGTCCCGATGGCTTCAATTTGAAATTTTTCAAGAAATTCTGGCATGAAATTAGTGATTACGTGATGAAATTCATGGCTTCGTTCTATAATGGAAGACTTGAGGACAAGTCGATCAATCATTCTTTCCTAATTTTGATTCCTAAATCAGAAAATCCGAGTGATATAGAGGATTACATACCCATTTCCTTGGTGGGGAGTCTATATAAGATCGTTGTGAAAGTATTATCCTAAAGGCTTTCTTCATGCATTAACGAAGTGGTTGGTGACTCACAATTCGCTTTCACTCCTGGAAAGCAAGTCTCCGATTGCTCTCTAATCACCAACGAAATTATTGATGATGTTGTTCAAAGGAAAAAGAGGGTGATTTTGATCAAAGCTGATTTCCGCAAGGCTTACTATACCGTTGATTGGGCTTTCTTGGATTGGGTCATGTAGAGTATGGGGTTCAGGTCTCGGTGGAGGAAGTGGATTTCGCTTTGAATGTCGTCCGCCTCTATTTCTCTCCTGGCTAGTGGGTCTTCGACAAAAAACTTCAGAATCAAAAGGGGACTTAGGCAAGGGTGCCCTTTATCGCCCTTGCTATTCAATTTGGGTGGGGAAGCGTTGAGCCTTCTTCTCGATCGGGAGGCGGCCCTTGGAGTCATCAAAGGTGTTCTGATAAGAATAGGGTCGGTTCTGACTTTTTCTTGGCTCGGGACAAAATAAAAAAAAATTGGGCCCTAATTTAAAAGAATATTAAAAATACGTAATATAAAATTTTAATTAATTTTTTATTAAATTAAATAAATATTAATTAATTACAATATCAAAAATGTTAAAAACATATTTAAGCATATAAATACTTATAAAAAATATTGCCTTCGAGTATTTCTTGATACAAAATCATTGATGATAGTGTTAACATCAATGTTTTCCAACATATTTTTCTCAATATATAACATAGCTAGCCCATTCAATCTTTCTTGTGACATTGTTGACCTCAAGTAATTCTTCAATAATTTCAGCTTTGAAAAACTTCTTTCCGCGGATGCTACCATTACCAACATTGTTAGTAAGATTCGATAAGCAATTGAAACATTAGGATAACAATATCTAGCTTTAACAAACTCAAGAACTTCAAGTGCTGACATGAATACATTTGGCAAAGTCAATTGTAACACTTAATTTTCAGAAAAAAATTATCTGCATCAATATCCGACAAATTATTATGAGAAAAAATAATCTTAAAATTATTACAACATTCTTTTAATAAGTCAATAAGAAATAAGTTTATAGCCCTGCTTTTAATTTAGTTTATTAATATTTATAGGTTCTGCTTTTAATTTAGTATATTAATATAGTTTTTAACGTTATGATGAGAACAATAAATCAATAAAAAATAAGTTTATAGGCCCTCTTATATTAATATAAAAAAATAGTATATTAATATTTATAAGTCTTATTTTTAATTTAATCTTTTAAAATATAATAAATTAATATAAATTAAAATTATGAACAATGGCGGGTGCCCCTGTCCAGAGCCGGCCCTGGATAGGAAGCAGAGGATACGCATTTCTCATTTGCAGTTCGCTAATGACCTGGTGGTGTTCTTAGAAGCTGAGAAAGAGTTCGTGGGTAATACGAAGAGAGCTCTTAGAATCTTCGAGTTAGCGTCGGGTTTAAAGCTCAATGGCAAGAAAACGAAGCTGTTTTGTGTTAATTTGGAAGACCAAGTAGTCCAAGATTGGCTGTCTCGATTAGCTGATGTTGTGATCAACTCCCTACCTCTGATTTGGGGGTTACTCTTGGGGTTCTCTTGAAATTCCAATGCTATTTGGAATCCCATGATAGAGAAGTTTAAAAGGAGACTTGATGGCTGGAAGTGCAAGGTGCTGTCGTTCGGGGGTAAGATCTATTTAGTTAAATCTGTATTGGCAAATCTTCCAGTGTTCTATCTTTCCTTATTCCAAATGCCTTCGAAGGTCGCTAAAAAGCTCAATCAACTTATTGCTAGATTCATTTGGGGAATTAAGGATATTAGCGGCATTCATTGGTTAAAGTGGGATCAGATTTGCAAACCCAGGGATCGCGGTGGTCTGGGATTTTTCGACTTGAAACTCGAGAATTGGTCCCTTCTTAATAAGTGGGTGTGGAGGTTTGGGACTGACCATGAGCTGTTGCGGAAGAAAATTATTGCTGGAAAATATGGGTTTGATGATAAGTCTATCCTTCCTCCGCAATCGCACTGCAAAAAGGTCTCGTGGGTGTGGCGTAATATCTCTCGGCCACTAGCTGATTCAGAGGACCCCTTAATTTTTTATCTTAGACCTGCCATCGGTGATGGATATTCAATCGACTTCTGGAACGATGCATGGACGAAAGTTCAATCACTCAGGTTGTCGTTCCCACGAGTTTTCGCATTGGCAGTCAAGAAAGAAGGTAAAGTATCGGATTTCGACGTGAAAGGTGCTGAGGGTTGGGTTTGGAATATTGAAATCCGAAGAGAACTGTTCAAATGAGAAACTGATCTATGGGTAAATTTTATGGAAGAGTTAAATAGAGCCTCGTCCGCCTCTAATGAGCGCGATGGTTTGATGTGGGCAGGCTCCACAAATGGAGTATATTCCCCTAAAGCTTTCTGTGAACTTGTGTCTGGGGCAGATGGGCCGGTAGATGATATATGGAAACTTGTGTGGAGGAATCTTTCCCCTCCAAAGGTGGAGGCTTTCCTTTGGAAGGTTGTCCACGACAGAATCCCAACAGCTGTGGAATTGGCAAAACGCGGGAAAATCGTCTCTGAATCCCTTCGGTGCTTCCTTTGCTCCAGGGAATCGGAATCAGAATCGGTTAATCATTTATTTTGCCAATGTCAGGTATCGTGGATTGTGTGGTCTAAATGGTGGAGCATGTGGAGCGTTGTAGGCGCTCCCTCGTGATGTTAGATCCCTTCTGGCTGTATGGGAAGCTGCCCCAATTAAAGCTCCCCTGAAGCTGGTATGGAATCCTGCGCTGTTTGGTTTTATTTGGTCTTTATGGCTGTGTAGGAATGAAACTTCTTTTAATGGTAAAAAGTTTGATACCGATCAAATCTTTGAGTTAGCCGTATTAAGGACTGGTGTTTGGATTAAAGTAAATGGCCATCCTTGGTCCCTTCCTTGCTTGATTTGTTCGAAATCCTTGTACTACTTTTATAGCATAGGCCTAGGCTTGTATCTTGGACAGCTCCTAGGCAGGGTTTGTTGAAATTTAATGTCGATGGGGCCACCCTCCAGCCTTTTGGTTGCGCTGGTATTGGAGGTGTTCTCAGGTATTTCGAGGGTAAGATTTTGATCCAGTTCTCAAAGTCAATAGGTATGTCGAGTCCTCTGAAGGCTGAAATTCAATGTATTTGGGAAGCTTGCAGTGTGTTGAGTTCCTCCCCTTGGGCAGATTTTAATTCAGTTTGTTTCGAGTCTGATTGTCAACTTGTGGTTAATTTGATTAACAACCCCTCCTCCTCCATCGCGGCATTTTTGGAGTGTATTCACCACTGTCGGTCGTTGTGTTTGTCGAAGGGTTGGGTGGTGAGGTTTGCCTTTAGAGAACAAAACTGCTTAGCCTATGATCTAGCAAAAAAAGGCATTAGCTCGTCCATCGATCAGTGCTTGTTTTAACCGATGTTTCCTAATTAGTTGTTGTCTCGTGGAGGTCTTGTATGTCATGGGATGAATTCTCAGATGGTTTCATTCCTCTCTGTTTCTGGTGGGTGGATTTTTGGATGGTGGTGTTGGTGTGCCCTTGGGGTTTTTCCACTCTTTCTATTTCATTGCTGTGGTTAATTGTTGTTCGAGTTTCTTTGCTTGTTTTTTGCTGCTTTGTCTTTCGGTGGGGGTGTTGCTGCAAGTGGGGTCTCCGGCTGCTTATAAAGGAAGTCGTTCTCAGTGTGGTTGTTGGTTTTCAAAGCTCTGGTCATTTGCAGTGTGTAAAAGTTTGCTGTTTGGGCTGCTTTTAAATCAGATTTTCAGCTCGTGTGTTGCGGTGCCTTGGTGGTTCAGCGGTGTGGGACAGTGCAGTGTCTCATGGTGGTGTTGTATGTGAGTCTTGTTGTTTGGATTTGATTTGGTGCATTATTTTTCCTCCGTTTAGGTTTAGAAAGGTTTTTTAGTGAAGCATATGCCCTTGTTCGGTTTTGTATGTGGCTTCGTATTAATAGAACATACAAAACTCCACCTTTAAAAAAATCACTAAATTTGGATATAATTTAACTTTCCCTCACTTTTTCTTCAGTGTTCTGCCATGACTAAAAGGATATTTGAAGAATTAAATGAAATAGGTTCTCTTTCCCCTTCAATTCGTTTTGGGTAAAAAAAATAGCCTAAATTGGTGTTTTTTCATTTTCACCAAAATAAAGTAATTTAAAAAAATGTAGTATATCAAATTAATCATTAATTTATAAACATTAATAAACCATGCACTTGACATCTAAGTTTTAGATGCCAATCACTTTCCATTAAATTAGACTATTAAACAATGATCATGCAAATCTCTCTTTACTTTACAATTTGGTCCCTGAACTTTAAATCACCATTTTTCTATTTCCAATTTAATACCATATCGAATTTTATTTTAATCAAACTAACTTTTATCGATTACGAAACACTTTTTATAATTAAAATTAATAATTTAATCTTCAAAATGATTTTTCAGTCACAACTTAAAAAATTTCGTTCGAGTATTCAGGAATGTTACACATACCTAAAAAATATAAAACTCAAACTCATATTGAAAATGAGGATAGTCAACTACCTATTCGACTCACCTAAATCCATTTTTGAATAGATACTTCTAAATTTCGATCATGAGTCATCAACGCCTTAATTCTGATTCTTCGATTTGATAAAAAGTTCTTAGTAGATTACATCTAGTGTTAAAGATTTTATGGAAGAAGAAAGCCCGTCATTTCGTCGATCAACAAGAATAGAACATTTTCAAATTCTACAAAGAAACTTGATAAGGGAAAAATTGCTACACTCCCAAAGAAAGATAAAAGAAAGTGATAGCGAAAAAGATATCTCACAAGTGTTATTTGATCTTCAATAGGATAAACTGAGAACAAAATTAGATAATATTAGGATAACTAACGGTAGCGGATCTAAAAATTTTAATATTCTTTATTTTAACAAATAGAGTATGTAAATTATTTTTTGTATTTTTTCTCCTTCCTTTAATATATTAAACTGTATTTAATAACTTATCTAAAACAATGAGTACGGTAAATCTGCCCCGATAGCTATTGGACCCAACAAGAAGAGGAAGGTCCAAGACATTGGATAAAAGGAAGTATACAAATGAATTCAACCCTGGTGACATTATGCTTACCAATTGGATAATCACCATTCACCTTGTTGCTCAAGTATTTTGGTTAAATCAAAATTACTCATTTATTCTTTTAGCTGAACATTGAAGATAAGTTGAGAAGAAAATTTTTCAAACTTGTTCCTTAGACGACAATCGTCGGAAGCGGTTAGGAGGGTAGAGTCGATTACAGTCGACGGTGTCAGAAGGAGATGACGACCAAGGAGGAAGTGGGAAGACTGCTTGAGATCTGATTTGAATGATTTAGCCCTTACCGAGGACATGACCTCTGATAGGAAAGTATGGATACTTAAGACCGGGGTAGCCGATTAGTACGGGTTACATCCATATGGTGTAAAATTTCTGTCTTCTTTTAATGCCTTTGTTGTAATTTTTATGACTTCTACTTTTTATACGTTTCTATCATTGGAATTAATAAAGGCTTAGAACTAGGGTAGCAGATTAGTGTTGCCTTAGTTTAGGTTTTAACCCATTTGACTTTATTCATTCTCGTAGCTTGCTAACGTTGACTTCTGTGTATCATTCTCTTCATGTTTCCTCTTTTTAATTTTAGTCAGGTCTTACGTTTCTGTCTATATGCAGAGATTATTATGCAGAGATTTATTAGCAGGGATTACTTCCCATTACAGACGCGCATATGAAGACTGTTCAAATATGTATTTATTTATTTATTTATACATGTATTGCATTTTATCTTTATTTTTAATTTTATGAATGTCAGAGGTCTTCCAACGGAAGCTGCTCTCAACCATGCGTTGGGGGCAGCCTACTACCCTATCTCCCCCTTAATCCATTGCATATGGGAATAGGGTTTTGTTGTTGTTGTTGAATTTTGAAATGAAAGATTGTTTCATTCCTATTTTTTTTAATAGTTTAAGGTGATTATAATGTAATATATGTTTAGAATTTTTTTAACCAATTAACAACGTGCATACACCATACAGACGTAACTACTCGAATCTAAAATCTCTGAAGAGAATAACATTATTTTCTTTTACCAATATCTCATTTTCACCATCGGCCACTACCATAAATATTAGGCTTAAGTTTGAGTAATTATTTTTTTAGTAATACGATAATGATTATAAGATAATATATATTTAAAATATTTCTTAATCAGTGATAATGTAAACACACTTTGTAGACTTAACTAATTGAACTCGAAATTTAAAAAAAACAATTCTTCTTTACCACTTATGGGTTTTGAATCGTAATTTTAAATGTGAGAACTAATTTATAGGTTTAAAATTAAAGAGATTAAGGTATCCCGTCTCATAATTTCCAATTAGGCAAGAAAGAACCACAAGGGATTTAACCAAGATCCGCGCTTGCCGCAACCGTGATGGCGGGGGATTTCCAGCTTTTTATCATCTTAAAATCTGGATTTCATTTCTACACAAATTGGGATCAACATATTTTTCTATTTACATTTTTTATGATATTAAATAAAATTTAGGATTCGTTTTTGCAGTATTGTCGGTTGAAATATTTTTATTTAGGCTTAATATTGATTTTTTTTTCTAAACTAAATATTTTTCCATTTAGGTGTTTAATTTTTTTCCTATCAATATAGATGATTTATGTTATCATTTTAAGTATCTAATCCGTAACGATCGTTAGAAATTTTTTATCAACCACTCAAAATAGAACATGTGACGCATTTATAAATTTTAAAAAATATATTTAAAAAATAACTTAAAATTATTATTATTTTAAAAAAAAACTTAAAATAATTTTTAAATTCTAAAAATACTCCAAATCTCTCAAATCCATCATCCCTCAATCCACATAGCCTCTCCAACCGTTGGCTCCGCCATCATCGACGCACGCAATTTCCTTAAAAAAATCAGATAGACTTAACATTCTATCATATTCAATTTGATTTTTTGATTACAATTGCTTACAAATTCTTTCTTCACATCAATTCTTTGACTTCTTTATATTCTCATTAATCTTTTATCCTTAAAATACCTTTTTTGAAATACAATATTGTAAATATATTTTATAATTTTAGATTGTATGTGATAATGTGAAAAAAATATGAAGAAATATATATATATATATATATATATATATATATATATATATATATATATATATTATATGATTAGAGAAAGTCGAAAAATTAGAAGAAATTTGTACTATAATATTATAAATAATTATAATTAAATTTGTATAGAAATTCGAACAACTGAATTTGAATTTCTTAAACTCGACTCGATTCAAAAAAAAATTTAAATTGAGTTCGAGTTAAAAAAATATAGCTCGTTAACTCGAATAACTCGAAATTTTTTTACTCGACTCACTTGATCAAATGCTCACCCCTACCCTCTACGGCAAACCCAGCAATTGACGGTCAACAACAGCATGATCAATAGCTTCTAGCGACGCGTCCTCAACCCAGAATCTTTCAACAACTTCCAATCTACTGCTCGACGCAATTTCATGTGCCACCTTATTACCATTCCGGGTTATGGAGTTGAAACGACAATAGAAAAAGTACCGAGCAAGACCCTTTGTTTCACAAATAAGTGAATTAATCTCTGAGAGATCATTAGATCCTACATTTAGTTTAATGACTACAGACCTCAAATCACCTTCTAAGATTACATGTCAGAAACCCATCTCTATTGTAAGGTGAAGGTTACGAATCATTGTGCATGCTTCCGCTGCAAAAGCGGGGAAAACGAGATAAATTATGTGGGAGCGGCGATGGTGGTGGTAATTGGTGGCCGACTACGATGACAATGGCCGGTGACGGCGGCAGCAGTTAGGCACGGTAAGGGGATTTAGAGATTATGGATTTTTGAAATTTGGATCATATAACCAATAGGGGTTAGTTCAAATAGCAACTTGATATCACTTAAGCATGTCTTAAGTTTGAGTCATTGTGTATGCAAAAAATCTCCGCTAGAATACTCATCCACCACAACCAGGTGTGCGACCCAAATTGATTCATATTAGTCAAGGCAAAACCTTAAGAGCGAAAAGAGCAACCAAAAAAAATTGGATCATATTATATAATCCCATGTAGAGACTTCTATTTTATTATTATACTTTTGATGTTAGTAGCGATGGATGTATGTTTTATTAAAAATATATGTGTTTATTTTAAAATTTAAATTTGTAGTTAGTTATTTATTAAATTTATTATGTTCATCCTAAATTTTATTTGTGTCTATTTTATATAAAAATTTTATGTTGTTAATATATATATATATATTTAGATATGTTACTGATGATCAATATAGCTCATTTAGACCATGCATATAGCATACAACGATTTTTATTTATTTCTTTTTAATAACGAGCTATATAGTATGCAACTTTAATTAAACATTCTTTGTGACATCGTTGGCTATCTTTTTGATAACTTGAGCATTTTGTCTAATGATAATAATATGAATACACAATAATACACAAAACCCATCTTTTGTATTGTGTAATACACAATAATATATATATTAGGATTTGAATATAAGACTTGACAACACAAAACCCATAAAACAAATATTATATTTGGTTAATATTTAGATAGATTTTATATATATATATACATATATTAAACGCTAGTTATACAATGTTAAAAGAGAAACTAAATTTAAGTTTTCTATAATTTAAATTAAATTTAATATTTAACTTTTTCACATTTATAATTTAATAATTATAGATATTGTCTAAAAATTGGTATTTTTAATTTAATTAATAATTTTACTTTTTATTAAAAAATAATTTTACTTTTTATTAAAAAAATAAAATATACAAATCATTTCTATTTTAACTAAATTTTATTCCATAGTTAAAATGTGTAATTAGAAGTAGATTTTAATCATGTGTAATTTTTTTATAGAATCTACTAATTTTATTAAAAAAATATAAAATATCCAAATTACAAAAAAGATTTACAATCATAAATGTAAACTAAACATATAATAAAAATATTTTACTAAACATAATAAAACTAGCTACTTAAGATCATAAAGGGACCAAAGAGAAGTTTAAAAAACCTAACCAAATAAATTCTAACAAGAGATAAATGCAAATAGATATGACTGTATCGGTAAACGAACCATAAAAGAGAATAAAACTATTCAAAAACCACCAACATATTGCAAATCAAAATCGAACGATGTGAAAATACTATCCACGAACGCAAATCGTGTATCCAAATTCAATTCGAGGGTCCAAAGCAAGAATATAATCATGATAACAAATAAACCTCATCTTAATCATTCATGACGATGTCAAATCCAACCCTAAAAAAATAAACGAAACAATGACCAAACAACCGAAAATGTGTCATAAAGGCAAAGAAAATAGTGTCATAAAGGAAGAAGAATATATGTCAAAAAGGCAAAATTATTAAGAATAAAAAGAAAGAAAAAACAAAGATACGTCATAATAAATGAAAGGAAAAAAAATTAATATCGACAATTGGCAACCAATACTAAGCCTGGTGTCGCCATCGATCACAAAGATAAAGAAGAAAATAGAGTAACAATGACTATGGAAAAAGAGAGAGAAAGAGAACAAACCCTAGATAATAAATTAATCATCTGTAAATCTTAATTTTAGTATTTCTTTTAATTTGGTATAAACTAATGTTTAACATTTATAATTTAATGATTATAGATATAGCATAAAAATTGATACTCTTTTTTAATTTAATTAATAATTTTATTTTTTATTAAAAAATAAAATATATGAATAATTTCTACTTTAATTAATTTTTTATTAGATTGCATAGTTAAAATGTGTAATTAAAAATCAATTTTAATCATGTGTAAAACTTAAATTTAATTTTTCTTTTAATATTATATAAATTAATATTTAAAAAATATATAAAATCTATCCAAATATTAAATTATAATGTATATATTATTATGTATTTCACAACACAAAAGATGGATATGATAAGTGGTTAGGGCATGCTATATTTCCAAGACCTGGGCGTGAGACCTTCTAATCCCCTTAGAATGCTTTTCTTTGTAATTTGGTTTCCATCTAATCTAATCAGATTGTATCACATGTCACAATTTAATCAGAAGAGAAAATAATTAAATTAAATATATTAAATTATAAAAATTAATCTTTAATTAAACGATGATACATATCATTATCTGATTAGAAGATTCAATTTATTTACCCTTCATTCTAATAATTAAATTCACATTTTACATACTTTAAGAATATTAAGTCAATTAGGCGAAAATAATTATTATCACAAGAAAAATAATAATTTCCTTGTGTGTAAATATTTGGAGTACAAGCCGATTACATTAAGAGATGAAAATGTGATTTTATATTAAAAAAAGATGATATTATAAAATTTTAAGTAGATGAGAATTTATAAAATTTAAAAAAAAAATAAAAATATATTTTTAATATAAATATAAAATACATTAAAATTCAAAACTTTTAAGAAAGACGACTGTCATATTCGCCACCTTTATGTTCATCCATACTTACATTAACTCAAGGATTTGGAGTAGGGGAAGAGTTGTAAAGGCAGAGATGATGAGAATTTAATTTGAGGGTACAGCTACAGCCTAGTGATATTGTCGTAAAGGAGGAGGCACGAGAATCTAAATATATAATGTTTGACTACCAAGTGTCAGAACTGGGGTCCATTTTGAATATCATACGTTATGCAAAATTCACCATCATCAATCACCGCATTTCATGAAAAACGCTCCACAATTTCGGAACGCCTTCAACAATTTCTTTGGAATCGCCGCCTTCTATTTCGTCTCGAGATAAGGCGATTTTACCGAAAAAATCATATTGATATACTCTTTCGTTAAATTTTGTCAATTTAACATTCTTTTTGATAAGATATGAATTGTTTTTAGTGTCTTTTTGAGGTTTTATTCGAGTTGATACCACGTCATGTAAGGACGGGCGCAAATGATCATCCGAGTTTTTTTAGATTTCTGAAATGCGTCTGTAAGGCGCAGATCACTAATCGCGCATTCCATTAAATTTTCAACCATTTACACCTCCCACATTAATTAACCATCCCGCCAAACCCCTCCCCTCTCCCTAAATACCTCTATCCCTTTTTCATTCAAACATAGATCAAATTCTCAAATCCTCTCAAACCTTTTCAATGTTCAAACTTAATCAAATTCTATTAAGAAAGTAAAATATTTTACTGTATTATAATAAATTAATAAATTATTATTTTATTAAATTGTATTATATTAACTTTTTATTATTTTTTCAGTTATAAAATGAAAGGCAATCTGTTACGTTTAGATGAACATCATATCTCGAGGCATTTTGGTGATACATTAACAATTTTAAATTATATTTTAATTTTAATTATTGTTAATATTTTATTTATTTAATTTGTTTAGTATTGGTTTATATTTTAATTTCTATAATATTTATTAAATTATGAGATAGACCGTACATTAGATCCTTTCATTCGTAATCTTAAGTTAGAGATACTAACCCGTGTATGGTCATATTTATTCAAGGCTAGATTCAGTTACGTAGCAAAATACGAAGGACATTGTAACCTAGAATCCTACAAGTTTTTTTCATTGGTTGAGCGGTGGAGACCAGGGACACACATATTTTGTATTCCGTGCGGAGAGTGCACAATTACGCTAGAGGATGTTTCCATGTATTTGGGGCTTATAGTAGATGAAGATGTGCTTTTTGGGGTGGCGCACAGTGACTGACATTCATTGTGCGATGAGTATCTTGGAGGCGTCCCGCCTAATTTCAATAGTGGTCGAATTCCGTTAAATTGATTGGATGCAACTTTCAAGCATTTGAGTGGCGACGCCTCGGAGGAGCAGGTTAAAATGTATGCACGGGGTTGAATACTACATCTCATAGGAGGGCCTTGATGTCGAACAAATCACGTAACCAAGTTCACTGTATGTGGTTGCTTCACCTCGCCAATTTTCGTCAGGCTGGCACACTGAGTTGGGGCTCGACAGTTTTGGCATTTCCCTATAGGGAAATGTGTCGAGCTGTTGACTATAGAAAAATGCTATCGGCGGGTGTCTCCTTCTGGTCCAGTTTTGGGCGTGGTATCACATGCTCTTTTTATGTTCGGTGGTGAAAAACCCGTTGGTCTTCCCGCTATTATCGAGGTAATTACAATACTGATTTCATATCTTAATAATTTTATTTAGTATATAATAAAAATTATTTCATTGAATAGGTGGTCAACTGCAAGAAAAGATCATCGGTATTTACCTGATGAATTAGAAGAAATTAGGCTACTCATTAATCAGAATGCTGGCACAGAGGTATGTATTTAAATAAAAAAATGTACTTTTAATTATCGTTATATAAATAGATTATTATTTTGGTAATAATTATATATATATATATATATATATATATATATATATAGTTTGAATGGGCTCCTTATTGTACTGAAGAGATGAGGATTTACATCTCACACCACTTAAGAGGCCAATTACATGTCTGGATGGCGGTGGTCCCTCTGATATGTTATGCGATTGTCGAGTGGCATCTCACTGATCGTCTGCTCCGGTATTTTGGTTTTGTACAATCTATTCTAGAAGCACCTAAAAATCTCGACGATATAACATCCCAAAAACAGGTTAGTGACTAAAATGGAAGTTTTTGAAATTTGGTGATCAAATGATAAAAATTTGAAAGTTTAAGGACTTAATTAGAAATTTTATTTAAAAGGATTGATTTGTAGATATGAAATGATTGAAGGGAAAAATGGTCATTTGACCACCAAGATAGTTATTTGAAATAAGATATATATGTTACACGTGGGATGAGAAAAGGGGAAATTCCAGAGTTCTCTTCATCTTCTTCTTTCTTCTAACCGTGGAACCAAGTGGCTAAGGTGAGTTTCATTGTTAAATAATTATTTAGTGAATTTAAGAGTGGTTTTTGATCCTTAAGTGATACTTAAGCTTAAGGAAAGCTTAAGTTAACTTTAAATCAAAGAATGAAGAAGTTAGGAGAGATTAAAGATTAGGAGTTTTTAAATGAAATCTTGGAAAAGAGTTGATAAGTAGAATTGAGAGCTAAATTTGACTTGTTAATAGTTGAATTAAGAGATATGAAGTGATAGAATTGAATTTAGAACATATAGAAAATTTAGTATGATTCCTAATTTTCATTTTGAGGATGAGATTTTAAGGATAAAGATGTATTAAATGCATAGAAATTGGTTTGGGTATGTATATGTGAGTTAAAAGTAGTAAAGGGGGTTAAGATATAAAGGATTTAAGTAGATTTAAAGTGATTTTCGGGCTTAAAAAGTGAAATCTGGGCATAGGGTATCGGTACTACTTCATCGGGTATCGATACCTCAAGTCTGGAATTAAAAAAAGGAGTTCAAAGGGTACCGATATATGGGAAGGTAGTATCGATACCATAGGTACCGATATCATAAAGGAGGTATCGATACCAGGTAATATCGAATGTAATTTCAGTATCGATACCCAGGCTTGGTATCGATACCCTCAACTAGGATAGTATCGATACCCTTTAGTGGGTACCGATACCTCTTCAAAAGAAAAATGAAAATGAAAATAGACTTTTTCTTTAGTTTAAGTGATGAGAAATCAAAGTATACTATTTGGAATACTGATATGTATAAATGTATGATTATGTAGATACCGAGTACAAACAAGTTCCGGAACGACCGAAAGGTTAGAATTGATCAATAAGGGAAATTAAGCCATAGGAGTAATTGATAGCAAGTGAGTGCATATTAGTTAGTATACGTAGTATACGATGGTTAAGGGAAATAAGACTTGCGACGAGTCTATTTCCTATATTAGAATGCATGAACTCCTAAATGTAAGTATACGTTTATAAGAGTGTATGTGTTGCACGATTTGTAGGAATATATGCTAGTGTGATAAGACATATGAACCGATATAAGTAATCTCTGTGATTGTATAAGTTACATTATTTTGACATAAGGAATTATTTGAATATGCGATATATGAACATAAGAGATTAAGTGACATGAGTTATGTGATCATATAAGAATATGATGTGAGATATATGATAATGAGATATGGAATTCCATGAGAATGTTATATGGCATATGTGATAAAAAGCCATGAACTTATATGACTTTGTGATATGAATGTGAAAAGTGATATGTGAAATGTAATAAATGGCATTGCCCATGTTTACGTGATAAGAGAGCTAAGGGTATAGTTGGCATGCCAAGAGTCGAGGGTTTCATAGGTCATTCGGGATATATTCATAGGTCCTTCGGGACATATTCATAGGTTTTTCGGGACATATTTCATATGCCACTCAGTGGACCCTTATACAAGCTAGGGTGACTGCATAAGTGCACAACATCAATGAACTCCCATATCTTTAGTTCTCCAAAGTGTACATGGGCTAAACAAAGAGATAATATAAAGAAACTTGATATGATAATATGTGTGTTACTTGGTGAAATGATATATGTGCTATAGGATGTGTATAAATTATGGGTACATGATTATAAGATAAAAGATATTAATGATAATAATATGATAATAATAAGAAGAATGAAGATAATTTATATAGGTGCATTTGTGAATTTTATATATGAACAGATATATTCTTGTGTATGATATAATAATAGTAATTGTTCATGCATGATTATAAGTTAGAAATTCCATTATATGTTTATATGCCTCACTAAGTCTATGACTTAGCGTGCAAGCGTTTTTACACGTAAGTTCTGAAGTGCAAGAGGAGCAAGTTTAGAATTACAGAGTAGCATATCTCCACTCAAAGATCAAATCAGAAGTAAATTCACAATATGTATTTTTGGGTCAAAAGTGTTGGCATGTAGAAAAGTGTAATTTACGCATGCTCTGATCAATTTTGTAATGTTTTGAACTTAATTATGTAAATATAGTTTTTGTGTTAATAAAAGCTTTAAATTTTGTATAGTTTTATAAATGTACATGCTTTGGAAAGTCAACGTGACATTTCAAATTCGTATCTGGGTTGGATACGAGTTGAGGGTGTTACATTTAATGGTATCAGAGCTAAGGTTTAGCCGATTCTAGGCATAAACCTGAGTCTATAATGTCTTTAGATGTGTACATGCCAACATAGTAGTGACAACTTCTGATCTGATATGAGTAATAAGTATGATGTTATGCTAATAGAGTTATTTGGTCATATCTTATTAGATGTCTAAACAAGATATCTCCCGAAGTGAAGCGGGAGATGATAAATTAGCTGAGAGTAGTAATTCAGCTGCCTTGGCCAGGCAAGGTGAAGAACATGTACCATATGGAGTGTCTGTATAAGATCAAAAAGTATTCTTCAGGACGTTGGACGCTATCTGGACGCGTTTCCAACTTCCTGCCTCCTCAACTCAGAGGATGAATGTAGCTAAGGAGTTAAAAGGACTAGGAGCTACTGAGTTTAAGGGAGAAGCCGAAGAAGGTCATATTGTTGCAGAACTTTGGCTTAACGATTTAAATATTATGCTAGATGGACTTCACTGTTCTGATGTGGAGAAGTTAGATGGAGTGGTCTCCTTGCTCCGTGGGCAAGCGAGAATCTGGTGGACAAATGCTACTTTGAGGATGATGAATGATCAAGTAATGTGGTTTTTGTTTCTTGAAGTGTTTAGGCACAAGTACATAGAACATAAATTAATAAAACAAATAAAGCAAGAATTCTTGAACCTGAAGTAAATGAACCGCACTGTGTATGAGTATGAGTGTGAGTTCAATAAATTAAGTTGCTTTGCGGTAGAATTGGTGCCTATAGAGAAATATATATGCGAATGGTTTGTGGAGGGCTTGCGCCCGAGTTTGAAGGAGATGTTAATTACGTTGAATTTTTCATCGTTTCAAGAGGTAGTGAATCATGAAAAAGCACTTGAAAGAGCTTATAATGAACAGTTTGGGGAGCAGAGAGCTCAATGTTTCAAAAGAACATGAGCTTCATCGAGCTCTGTAACACCCAAGAGAGGTAGAGATCCTGGTTTCTGATCTCAAGCACGGTCAGAGTCGATGGTATCCTCCACTAGAGAACCAAGTCAAATGAGAACTAGAAAGACTCAATTTGGATGGTCTGGTGATGGGCGAGCACAGCAGGGGCAAATTAGACAATGTCAGCTTTGTGGAAGAAGTCATAGTGGAATGTGTAGAGTGGTCATAGGAGCTTGTTTTCGATGTGGGGAAACAAGGCATTACATGAAGGATTGTCCATTGAAGCTGGAGAGCCTACACAGTCGGAACGATCTACTTTGATGTCTCAGAAAGGACGGGGTAGAGGTAGAGGAAGAAATCAGACAAAATCTTCTACTCAACAGGAAATGCGCTCCACTCCTCGAGTATCTAATCTCAAGACAAATGAAGACTGTGAAGATCCCGAGATAAGAGCAGATATCTTTCTATTGTATAATAAATGCGTTAGGATATTGATTGATTTGGGCTTGTATATTCATATATGAGTAATAAATTGGTAAGAGAAATGATAATTCAATTAGACGTTATTTGTAGTGATATTGTAGTGACAAATTCATTAAGGCATAGTGCTTAGGTAAATAAGATATGTTGAGGGTGTCCCTTTCATATTCAGGGAATTGAATTCCCTGCTAATCTGATGGAATTACCTTTTGACGAATTTGAAGTGGTACTAGGAATGGATTGGTTATATCGCTAGCATGCCAATGTTGATTGTAAAGTAAAAGGGAGCGCTAATTATTTTAGACGGATGGGAAATTATAGTGTTAGAAGATCTCCATCATTTTGAAATAGAGTAGAGGGATATATGTTATCAGGAAAATATTAAAAGAGCTAGTGATGGGAATATTTCTTTGGAAGAGTTTAAGAATGCGTACATCAGTGATTAGTTTAGAAGATAAAGGTAGATGGAATGTTTGAAGTTAAATTAAGGAAATTGTATTATGTATGAATAAGAATAAGGGTTTGATAAGTTGAGTAAAATGGAGGATGAGTTATTTTGACTGGAAAGAATATATATGAAGAGCTTGATGAAAGTTGAGGCTCTAGTTTGACAAAGTAATATGATGGTAAGAGTATTAAAGTTAAAGGATTGGTATGTTGACGGAAGTTGAGAATAAGGCTTTCACAAAGAATAAAGTTTGTGTAAATAGTATTAATTATGAGAGTTATAAATATGCGATGAAGAGTGTTGTTTAAGGATAAGTATAAGTAATAGGAAAAGAGTTTTGGAGCACAAGGAAAAAGATATGATATGTGATACAAAGAGATATTGATTTATGAAGGATTAAATAGATAAGGAAATTAAATTAAAAAGGGAATTTAAAAGAACCAATCTAACAAGGGTTATATAGAAGTAAGAAAAGTGTGCAAGGTGATGTGAAAAGATTGTTTGATTCCGTAAAGTATATGTTAAATCATATATGATGAAGATTTAAGGTTGTGTTTCTCGGTTAATTGGATGTTATCAGAGAAATAAGAATTTAGTTATACGTATTAAAAAAGTTTAAGATATAGTCGAATGATTATATTCTTTTGATCAAGTTGGTAAGGAAAAAGCCTGTTATTTTTTAATGATAACAGGAGAAAGATTTGGTTTATGGGACAAAGCAATTAGGAAAAGATGAAAGAAATCAATTAAAACATGATCGTGAATGGTAAAGATTGGAATTTCTGTATATATGGTGAGTAACATTATATGGATCTATAAGAAGGAATGTAGATGAAAATTGAGTAAATGAAAAGGTAAGTCTCGTAGTAGTGAACAGAAAAGTGAATGTAAGAAAAACAATAAGAGAATAATAGAATATATGTGTAGGCACTGTACTTAACGATTTGTGCAGTGAAAAATTCGAGGATGAATTTTCGTAAAGGAGGAGAGATTTGTAACATCCCAAAAACTAGGTTAGTGACTAAAATGGAAGTTTTTGAAATTTGGTGATCAAATCATAAAAATTTGAAAGTTTAGGACTTAATTGGAAATTTTATTTAAGAGGATTGATTTGTATATATGAAAAGATTGAAGGAAAAAATGGTCATTTAACCACCAAGATAATTATTTGAGATGGGATATATATGTTACACGTGGGATGAGAAAAGGTAAAAAGGAAAAGTTCCAGAGTTCTCTTCGTCTTCTTATTTCTTCCAACCGTGGAACCAAGTGGCTAAGGTGAGTTTCATTGTTAAATGATTATTCAGTGAATTTAAGAGTGGTTTTTGATCCTTAAGTACTTAAGCTTAATGAAAGCTTAAGTTAACTTTAAATCAAAGAATGAAGAAGTTAGGAGAGATTAAAGATTAGAAGTTTTTTAAATGAAATCTTGGAAAAGAGTTGATAAGTAGAATTGAGAGCTAAATTTGACTTGTCAATAGCTGAATTAAGAGATATGATGAATTTAGAACATATAGAAAATTTGGTACGATTCTTGATTTTTATTTTGACGATGAGATTTTGAGATTAAAGTGGTATTAAATGCATATAAATTGGTTTGGGTATGTATATGTGAGTTAAAAGTAGTAAAGGTGTTAAGATATGAAGGATTTAAGTTGATTTAGAGTGATTTTCGGGCTTAAAAAGTAAAATATGGGCATAGGGTATCAGTACTGCTTCATCAGGTACCAATACCTCAAGTCTGAAATTAACAAAGGCATTTAAAGGGAACCGATACATGGGAAGGTAGTACCGATACCATAGGTACCGATACTCATGCTTGGTACCGATACCCTCAGCTAGGGTAATATCGATAACCTTTAGTGGGTACTGATACCTCTTCAAAAGGAAAATGAAAATAGACTTTTTCTTTAGTTTAAGTGATGAGAACTCAGAGTACACTATTTGGAATACTGATATGTATAAATGTATGATTATGTAGATACCGAGTACAAACACGTTCCGGAATGATCGAAAGGTTAGAATTGATCAAGAAGGGAAATTAAGCCATGGGAGTAATTGATAGCAAGTGAGGCCCAGGTGAGTACATATTAGTTTGTATACGATGGTTAAGGGAAATAAGACTTGCGACGAGTCTATTTCCTATACTAGAATACATGAACTCTTAAATGTAAGTATATGTTTATAAGAGTGTATGTGTGTTGCATGATTTGTAGGAATATATGCTATTGTGATAAGACATATGAACCAATATAAGTAATCTCTGTGATAGTATAAGTTACATTATATTGACATAAGGAATTATTTGAATATGCGATATATGAACATAAGAGATTAAGTGACATGAGTTATGTGATCATATAAGAATATGATGTGAGATATATGAAAATGAGATATGGAATTCCATGAGAATGTTATATGACATATGTGAAAAAAAACCCATGAACTTATATGACTTTGTGATATGAAAGTGAAAAGTGATATGTGAAATGTAATAAATGACATTGCCCATGTTACGTGATAAGAGAGCTAAGGGTATAGTTGACATGCCAAGAGTCGAGGGTTTCATAGGTCCTTCGGGATATATTCATAGGTCATTCGGGACATAATCATAGGTCCTTCGGGACATATTTCATATGCCACTCAGTGGACCCTTATATGAGCTGTGGTGATATCATAAATGCACAACCTCAATGAAGTCACATATCTTTAGTTCTCCAAAGTGTACATGGGCTAAACAAAGAGATAATATAAAGAAACTTGATATGATAATATGTGTGTTACATGGTGAAATGATATTTGTGTTATAGGATGTATATAAATGATGGGTACAGGATTTTAAGATAAAAGATATTAATGATAATAATATGATAATAATAAGAAGATAATTTATATAGGTGCATGTGTGAATTTGATATATGAACAAATATATTCTTGTGTATGATATAATAGTAGTAATTGTTCATGCATGATTATAAGTTAGAAATTCCATTATATGTTTATATGCCTCACTAAGTCTATGACTTAGCGTGTTAGCGTTTTTACACGTAAGTTCTGAAGAGCAAGAAGAGCAAGTTTAGAATTGCGGAGCAGCATATCTCCACTCAAAGATCAGATCAGAAATAATTCACAGTATGTATTTTGTTGGGTCAAAAGTGTTGGTATGTAGAAAAGTGTAATTTACTCATGCTTTGATCAATTTTGTAATGTTTTGAACTTAATTATGTAAATATAGTTTTTGTTTTAATAAAAGCTTTAAATTTCATATAGTTTTATAAATGTACATGCTTTGAAAAGTCAATGTGATACTTCGGATTTGTATCCAGGTTGGATACGTGGGGGGTTACATTTAATGGTATCAGAGATAAGGTTTAGCGATTCTAGGCATAAACCTAAAGTCTAGAGTGTCTTAGATGTGTACATGCCAACATAGTAGTGAAAACTGATCTGATATGAGGAATAAGTATGTTGTTATGATAATAGAGTTATTTGGTCATATCTTATTAGATGTCCAGACAAGATATCTCTCGAAGTGAAGCGGAGATGATAGATTAGCTAGGAGTAGTAATTCACCTACCCTGCCAGGCAAGGCGAAGAACGGGTACCTTCTGGAGGGCCTATACAAGATCAAAAAGTCTTCTTCAGGACGTGGATGTTATCTGGACACGTTTTCAACTTCCTGCCTCCTAATTAGAGAATGATATAGCTAAGGAGTTAAAAAGACTAGGAGCTCCTGAGTTTAAGGGAGAAGCGAAGAAGTCATGTTATGCGGACCTTTGGCTTAACGATGTAAATATTATGCTAGATGGACCCACTACTCTGATGTGGAGAAGTTAGATGGAGTGGTCTCCTTGCTCCGTAGGCAACAAGAATCTGGTGGACAATGCTACTTTGAGGATGACGAATGATCAAGTAATTGTCTTTGTTTCTTGAAGAGTTTAGGCACAAGTACATAGGAGATTAATTCATAAACAAATGAAGCAAGAATTCTTGAACCTGAAGCAATTGAACACACTGTGTATCAGTATGAGTGTGAGTTCAACAAATAAGTCGTTTTGACAAATTGGTGCCTAGAGAGAAAATATGTGTGCGAAGGTTGTGGAGGGCTTGCGCCTGAGTTTGAAGGAGATGTTAATTGTGTTGAATTTTTATCATTTCAAGAAGTAGTGAATCGTGCAAAAGCTCTTGAAAGAGGTTAGAATGAACAGTTTGGGGAGCAGAGAGCTTAATTTTTCAAAAGAACGGGGGCTTCATCAAGCTCTGTACCACCCAAGAGATGTAGAGATCCTGGTTTCCGATATCAAGCAGGTCAGAGCGATGGTATCCTTCACTAGAGTACAAGTCAAATGAGAACTAGACAGACTCAATTTGGAGGGTCTGGTGATGGGCAAGAACAACAGGGGCAAATTAGACAATGTCAGCTTTGTGGAAGAAGTCATAGTGAAATGTGTAGAGTGGTCACATGAGCTTGTTTCCAATGTGGGGAAACAGGGCATTACATGAAGGATTTTCCATTGAATGCTGGAGAGCCTGCACAGTCGGAACGATCTATTTCAATGTCTCAGAAAGGACGGGGTAGAGGTAGAGAAAGAAACAACAAAATCTTCTACTCAACAGGAAATACGCTTCACTCGAGTATATAATCTCAAGACCATGCAGACTGTAAAGTCTCGATAAAGCATATATCTTCCTATTGTATAAAATGCGTTAGAATATTGATTGATTTGGGCTTGCATATTCATATGAGTA